>NC_046158.1:133604465-133613465 GCF_011064425.1 Rattus rattus | reverse complement strand
ATGTATGTGGAGCCATGGATCCCTTCATGTATACTCTTTGCTTGGTGGTCTAGTCCTTGGAATCTCCTGGTGTCCAGTTACTTGATATCTTTCTTCCTATGGTGTTGCAGTTCCCTTCAGCTCCTTCAGTCCTTCCCCTAATTCTTCCATCGGGGCCCCCATGTCCAGTCTGATGGTTGGCCTTGGGCACCTGCATTTGAATTGGTCAGGTTCTGGCAGAGCCTGTCAGGGGATAGTTATACCAGGCTCCTGTCAGCAAGTGTTTCTTGGCATCAGCAATAGTGTCTGTGTTTGGTGTCTGCAAATGGCATAGATCCCCAGGTGGAGTGGTCCCTGGAAGACCTTTCCTTCAGTCTCTGCTCCACTCTTTGTCTATATTTCCTTTAGACATGAACAATTCTGGGTTAATATTTTGAAATGGTGGGTGGCCACATCCCTCAGCTGGGGCCATGCTATCAACAGGATATAGTCTCTACTGGTTCTCTCTCCTCTTTGTTGACTATTTTGCCTAATGTCATTCCAATTTGGTCCTGGGAAACTCTTGCTTCCCTGGCATCTGGGACTATCTAGTAGTTGTCACCAGTACCCATACCCCACTACTTCACACCTTTGTTCATTTTCCTGACCCTTAGTACATCTCTCCTTCTCCTCCTAGACCTCTTCCTGCCACCATTTTTCCCTATGCCTGCTATCTCCCTCCCAGGTTCCTTCCTCTTCTACCTCCCATAAATATTTTGTTCCCCCTTCCAAGTAGGAATGAAACATCCACATTTTGCTCTTCATTCTTGGGCTTCATATCATCTGTGAATTATATTGTGGGTGTTGTGAAATTTGGGCTAATATCCATTTATCGGTGAGAACATACCCTGTGTGGTCTTTTTGTGTCTGAGTTACCTTACTCAGGATGATCTTTTCTAGTTCCATCGATTTGTCTGGAAATTTCACATAGACATTGTTTTTTTATAGCTGGAAACTACTTTACTATGCAAATATACCACATTTTCTGTATCCATCCCTCTATTGAGGGAGATCTGGTTTGTCTGCAGCTTCTGGCTACTACAAATAAGGCTGCTGGTGAACTAATATCATCCCACAGTTCCCTGCATCCAAATCCCGTGGGAAAGAGAGCAGACCACCCAGGCGCGCAGACATCCCGAGGTCCCAGGACAGACTGCCACCTCTGCACACCTTGGCCCACATTCCTGGTCCAAGGGGAAACTGCACAGTGCCTCTGGACAGAGGGATATAGGAACAGACAGCTGCCAGTACCTGCGGTTCTGGTCTGCGCCCAGGACCAAACTGATCCCCCAAATGGCTCCCTGCAACCAAATCCCATGGGGGAGAGAGCTAGAATCTCAGAAGTGTGGATACTCCTGAGAAGTCAGTGGAGAATACCCTCTGTTCACAGTCCAGACCCAAGAGGGAATTGCATAGTGCCAACTGTGCATGCTGGGTGCAAGGACCTACATAAGCAATCAGGGGCAGGACCCTTTGATTCCTGCCCATGCCTAGAGCTGGAAGACAGTCTCCAGGAGTGCGGCCAGAGCTGAGAACAGAGTGCCTGTTCTCAGGAAAGGCTGAAAGAAAACAGGAAAACAGTTCTACAGGAGTGGGGCCACACAGGCCTCTCACATGGCCAAGACACTCCCAGATATGGCAAGACAAGCAAACACCAGAGACAATACAATGGCTAGAGGCAAACGCAGGAACATAATAAACAGTAACCAAGACTACTTTGTATCAATAGAGCCCAGTTCTCCAACCAAAGAAAATACTGGATATCCAAACACACCAGAAAAGCAAGATTTGGATTTGAAATTACATTTTTTGATAATGATGGAGGATTTTAAGAAAGACATAAAGAATTCCCATAAAGAATTCCTAAATGCAGGAAAGCACAAGTAAACAAGTAGAAGCCCTTAGAGAGGAAACACAAAAATCACTGAAAGAATTACAGGAAAATACAACGAAACAAAACAGGTGAAAGAGTTGAAAATGAAAATAGAGACAATAAAGAAAGCACAAAGGAAGACAACCCTGGATAAAGAAAACCAAAGGAAGAGACAAGGAGTCATAGACACAAGCATCACCAACAGAATGCAAGAGATAGAAGAGAGAATCTCAGGGGCAGAAGATACCATAGAAAACATCAGCACAACTGACAAAGATAATGTAAAACGCAAAAAGCTCCTAGCCCAAAACATACAGGAAATCGAGGACACAATGAGAAGATCAAACCTAAGGATAATAGGTATAGAAGAAAGTGAAGACTCCCAACTTAAGGGGCCAGTAAATATATTCAACAAAATCATAGAAGAAAACTTCCCTAACCTAAAGTAAGAGATGCCCATAAACATACAAGAACTCCAAATAGACTGGACTAGAAGAGAAATTCCTCCCTTCACATAATAGTTAAAACAGCAAATGTACCAAACAAAGAAAGAATATGAAAAGCAGTAAGGGAAAAAGGTCAAGTGACTTATAAAGGCAGACCTATCAGAATCACACCAGACTTCTCACCAGAGACTATGAAAGATAGAAGATCCTGGAAAAATGTCACACAGACCCTAAGAGAACACAAATGCCAGCCCAAGTTACTGTATCCAGTAAAACTTTCAATTGACATAGATGGAGAAACCAAGATATTCCATGACAATACCAAATTTACACAATATTTTTCTACAAATCCAGCCCTACAAAGGATAAGAGATGGAAAACTCCAACACAGGGAGAGGAACTACACCGTACAGAAAACAAGAATATAATTTCCTTGCATTGAAACCAAAAGAGAGACAATTTCACCTCTAACAATGAAAATAACAGGAAGCGACAATCACTATTCCTTAATATCTATCAACATCAACAGACTCAATTCCCCAATAAAAAGACATAGGTTAACAGACTGAATACATAGAGAGGACCCAGCATTTTGCAACATGTAGGAAACACATGTCAGAGACCAAGACAGACACTACCTCAGAGTAAATGGCTGGAAAAAATTTTCCAAGCAAATGGCCCAAAGAAACAAGCTGGAGTTGCCATTCTAATATCAAGTAAAATTGAATTTCAACCAAGAGTCATTAAAAAAGATAAGGAAGGACACTTTATATTCATCAAAGGAAAAATCCACCAAGATGAACTCTCAATCCTAAATATCTATGCTCCAAGTGCAAGGGCAACTACATTCATAAAAGAAATCTTACTAAAGCTCAAAGCACACTTTGTACCTCACATGATAATAGTAGCAGACTTCAACACCCCACTCTCATCACTGAACAGATCATGGAAACAGAAATTAAACAGAGACGTAGAAAAACTAACAGAAGTTATGAACCAATTTGATTTAACAGACATTTATAGAACATTCCATCCTAAAACAAAAGGATATACCTTCTTTTCAGCACCTCATGGAACCTTCTCCAAAATTGACCATATAATCAGTCACAAAACAGGCCTCAACAGATACAGGAAGATAGAAATAATCCCATGCATCCTATCAGATCACCACGCACTAAGACTGGTCTTCAGTAACAATAATGACAGAAAGCCCACATATAGATGGAAGTTGAACAATGCTCTACTCAATGACAACTTGGTCAAGGGAGAAAAAAAGAAAGAAATTAAAGACTTCTTAGAATTTAATGAAAATGAAGATTAAACATTCCCAAACTTATGGGACACAATGAAAGCAGTACTAAGAGAAAAACTCATAGCTCTGAGTGCCTGCAAATAGAAACAGGAGAGAGCATATATCAGCAGCTTGATAGCACACCTTAACACCCTAGAACAAAAGGAAATAAATAAACCCAAGAGGAGTAGAAGGCAGGAAAAAAATCAAACTCAGAGCTGAAAATCAACCAAGTAGAAATGAAACAGACTATACAAAGAATCAAAAAATCAGGAGCTGGCTCTTTGAGAAAATCAAGAAGATAGATAAACCCTTAGCCAGACTAACCAGTGGTCACAGAGAGTGTATCCAAATTAACATAATCAGAAATGAAAAGGGAGAGATAACAAAATCTGAGTAAATTCAAAAAAATCATCAGATCCTCCTACAAAAGCCTATATTCAACAAAACTGGAAAATCTGGAGGAAATGGACAATTTTCTAGACATATACCAGGTACCAAGATTAAATCAAGAATAAATCATCTAAACAACCCCATAACTCCTAAAGAAATATAAGCAGTTATTAAAAGTTTCCCAACCAAAAAGAGCCCAGGTCCAGATGATTTCAGTGGAGAATTCTATCAGACCTTCATAGAAGACCTCAAACCAATATTGTCCAAACTATTCCACAAAATTAAAACAGACTACCAAATTCCTTCTATGAAGCTATAATTACTCTTATCCCAAAACCACACAAAGACTCAACAAAGAAAGAGAACTTTAGAACAATTTCTCTTATGAATATTGATGCAAAAGTACTCAATAAAATTCTTGCAAACTGAATCTAAGAACACATCAAAATGATTATCCATCACAATCAAGTAGGCTTCATCCCAGGGATGCAGGGATGGTTTAATGTATGAAAATCCATCAATGTAATCCACTATGTAAACAACTCAACGATAAGAAATATCAAAATATCAGTATTTGCAGAGATATGATAGTGTACTTAAGCAAACCCAAAAGATCCACCAGAGAATTACTTAACCTGATAAACAACTTCAGCAAAGTGCAGAGGTATAAAATTAACTTAAACGAATCAGTAGCCTTACTTTACCCAAAGGATAAGCAGGCTGAGAGAGAAATTAGGGAATGACACCCTTAACAATCGTCCCAGAAAAGGACAAATTATGCAGAATAGTTGACTGATAAACTCTGCCAAGACAGGGTGATCAACCCTTCAAAATCTGCATTTCAAGAGTCTGTCAGTTGATTTTGGGCCAGAAGGCTGAAGACTTATGCTTACATGTTGCTAACAGGGGACTGTGCTAGTGGAGATTTCTCTGTACAACCTCTCAGTTCAGGAAGCCATGTTAGGCTTCCTATGTGTATAGATGTTAGGTCATTCCCAGATTTCTGACGGGGTTGAAGACATTATAGTCTCATAGCCTATCAGGCTGTTTAACTCTATACATATTTTATTGGATATTTATCAGATAGTATACAAGCTAGCCAAGATATAATATAGATTTTAAACCTTTCTTAAGCTGGAATGAATAACTAAATGTTCTGTCTAACTGATATAGTGATGGACTGGGTGTTGAGTATATCATATGCTTTATAAATTGTAGAATGGTAATAATTGTACTCAATTTATATATAAGTGAAAAGGCTTTTTAAATGGACAAAAAGGGGGAAATGTTGTGGTTTGCCCTGAAGTTATCTGTATTTTGATGCTAATTCCACTGCCCCAAGGACAGCTACCTAGTCAAGGACTCAAAACTCAGGAGACTTCACCAGAACCACCTCCCCATTGAATTTGTAAAGTACAGGTGAGGGGCAGGTACAGGACAGGAGGAGGCCTGTCATTGGAGGAGAAGAGAGGTGAGAGTGGAAAAGCCGTGGCAGGACAAGATGGCAGGTGATGTTAAGATTCTGCTCTGTGTATTTACAGGTTGTTATTAATGTTCTCAAGATATGGATGGTGCCGGGCTTTGTATATTTAAGTGGGCAATTATATCTTACCAATTGGATCTAAGATTATTGTGTTGTGTGTTCTTTTATGTGAGGGTTTGAGTGTAGGAAAGTGTGCAGCTGGGCTGTGTTTCCACCAAGATATCTAGCAGATATCTTGGGGCACCATGGTGCGGACCAAGCAGGGTAAAAGACAACAATACTTTTTTATTTTAATATTTTTACAATGACATATAGCCTCTTGATCTTTGACAAAGGAGCTAAAACCGTCCAACGGAAAAAAGATAACATTTTCAACAAATGGTGCTGGTTCAACTGGAGGTCAACATGTAGAAGAATGCAGATCGATCCATGCTTATCACCCTGTACAAAGCTTAAGTCCAAGTGGATCAAGGACCTCTACATCAAACCAGATACACTCAAACTAATAGAAGAAAAGGTGGGGAAGAGTCTCGAACACATGGGCACTGGGGAAAATTTCCTGAAAAAAACAACAGTGGCTTATGCTCTAAGATCAAGAATCAACAAATGGGACCTCCTAAAACTGCAAAGCTTTTGTGAAGCAAAAGACAATGTCATTAGGACAAAATGGCAACCAACAGATTGAAAAAAGATCTTTACCAAGCCTACATCTGACAGAGAGCTAATATTAATCCAAAATATACAAAGAACTCAAGGAGGTAGAATCCAGAGAGCCAAATCACCCTATCAAAAAATAGGGTACAGAGCTAAAGAAAACATTCTCAGCTGAGGATTATCAAATGGCCAAAAAGCACCTAAAGAAATGCTCAACATCCTTAGTCATCAGGTAAATGCAAACCAAAACAGCCCTGAGATAAAAAAAACTCAGATGACAGCAGACGCTGGTGAGGATGTGGAGAAAGAGGAACACTCCTCCGTTGTTGGGGGGACTGCAAACTGGTATAACCTCTCTGGAAATCAGTCTGGAGGTTCCTCAGAAAATTGGACATTACACTACCTCAGGACACAGCTCTACCACCCTTGGGCACATACCCAAAAGATGCTCCAACATACAACAAGGAAACATGCTCCACTATGTTCATAGCAGCCTTATTTATAATAGCCAGAAGCTAGAAAGAACCCAGGTGCCCTTCGACAGAGGAAAGGATTCCAAAAATGTGGTACATCTACACAATGGAGTATTACTCAGCTATCAAAAACAATGACTTCATGAAATTCATAGGCAAATGGATGGAAGTAGAAAATACCATCCTGAGTGAGGTAACCCAATCACAGAAAAACACACTTGGTATGCACTCATTGATAAGTGGATATTAGCCAAAAAACTCAAATTACCCAAGATACAATCTACAGACCACAGGAAGCTCAAGAAGAGGGATGACCAAAATGCAGATGCTCCTACATTTTCTTAAAAGTGGGAAAAATATTCATGTGATGGGATATGGAAGCAAAGTTTAGAGCAGCGACTCAAGGAATGGCTGTTCAGAGCCTGACATACATATGGCCCATATATATACAACCACCAAAACTAGATAAGATTGATGAAGCTAAAAAGGGACTGGATATAGATCTCTCCTAAGAGACAATCCAGAGCATGTCCAATACAGAGGTCAATGCTAGCAGCAAACCACCAAACTGAGAAGAGGACCCTATTGGGCGGAATTAGAGGAAATATTGAAAGAGTTGAAGGAGCTTGCAACCCCATTTAAAAAAAAATGCCAACCAACCAGAACCTCCAGGGACTAAACCACTACCTAAAGACTATACATGGACTGACCCTGGGCTCCAGCTGCATATGTAGCAGAGAATAGCCATGTTGGGGCACCAGTGGAAGGGGAAGCCCTTGGTCTTGCCAAGGTTGGACCACCAGTGCAGGGGAATATTGGGGAGGGCAATGAGGGGGATGTATAGGAGGAATACCTGTATAGGGGAGAAGGAGGGGAGGGAATGTGGGCTTATGGAGAGGAAACCAAAAAGGGGAATAACCTTTGAAATGTAAGTAAAGAAATATATAATAAAATATAAATAAATAAATAAACAAACAAATAAATAAACAAATAAATAAGGCTGCTATGGAACATAGTGGATCATGTGTCCTTGTTAAGTGTTGGGGAATCTTTTTAGGTGTATGCCCAGGGATTGGTATATCTGGGTTCTGAGGCACGGTGTCCACTTTTCTGAAGAACCTCCAGCCTGAATACAGCAAATACATTGGCGAATGCCAGCAGCAAACCACTGAACTGAGAACTGGACCCCCATACATATACAGCCACCAAAACTAGATTAGACTGATGAAGCTAAGAAGTGCGTCATGTCCGGAACTGGATATAGATATCTCCTGAGAGACACAACCAGAGCATGTCAAATGCAGAGGTGAACACTAGCAGCAAACTACTGAACTGAGAACAGGACGCCCTTTCAGGGATTAGAGAAAGGATTTAAAGAGCTGAAGGGGCTTGCAACCCCATAAGAATAACAATGTCAGAGATTCCAGGGACTAAACCACTACCCAAAGACTATATATGGACCCAGGGCTCCAACTGTATATGTAGCAGAGAATAGACTTGTTGGTCACCAGTGGAAGGGGAAGCCCTTGATCCTACCCTGGTTGGATCCCCAGTTCAGGGGAATTAGGGGTGGGTTGTAAGGGGGTGGATTCGGGGAGGGACACCCTTACAGGGAAGGGGGAGGGCATAGGGGGTTTATGGACAGGAAACTAGGAAAGGGAATAACATTTGAAATGTAAATAAAGAAACATATCCAATTAAAAGAAGAAGAAAAATAAGTAGAGGAGGAGGAAGAGGAGGAAGAAGAGGACGACGAGGACGAGGAGGACGACAAGGAGGAGGATGAGGAGGACGATGAGGAGGACAAGGAGGACGAGGAAGACGAGGAGGACGAGGAGGACGACAAGGACTAGGACGAGGAGGAGGAGGAGGACGATGAGGAGGACGAGGAGGACGACGAGGAGGACGAGGAGGACGAGGAGGACGAGGAGGACGAGGAGGACGAGGAGGACGAGGAGGACGAGGAGGACGAGGAGGAGAACGAGGAGGAGGACGAGGAGGAGGACGAGGAGGAGAACGAGGAGGAAGAGGAGGAGGACGAGGACGAGGACAAGGAGGACGACGAGGACGAGGACGAGGAGGACGAGGACGAGGACGAGGACGAGGACGAGGACGACGAGGACGAGCAGCAGCAGCAGCAGCAGCAGCAGCAGCAGCAGCAGCAGCAGCAGCAACAGAAGCAGCACCCGAAGCCGCAGCCCAAGCTCCAACAGAAGCAGCCAAAGCCGAAGCAGCGGAAGCCAAACTACAGAAGCCTTGTCGCCTTAAACCGCCTAAGCCGCCTAAGCCGCCTGGCTTCACCTAAGCCGCCCAAGCCGCCTGCCGCCTAAGTCACCAAGCCGCCTAAAGCTGGTTGCCCAAGCCGATGC
>NC_046158.1:133594487-133604365 GCF_011064425.1 Rattus rattus | reverse complement strand
CTAGCACCTGAAAGTAAGCCATACTGTCGTGAGGCTGCGTGGCCGCACCATGATGATCAGGCCATGTGACATGGACCTGTGAATGGAGGTTACACAGACTGGATGGTTGAGGCAGTTGAGGGAGGTTATAAGGGAGTGGACTCAGGGGCTGGATGGAGACATTGTTGCTGCTTGCAGACAAAAAGGTTCCTGAGTAAACTGCTTTGAGAAGAACATCGTGGTGTCACTCCTTTCCTGCTGGTCGGGGTTGGAAGAGACAAGTGGTGGCCCGTACGGGGAAATTCGTTCAGAACTCACCGCACTCAGGGTGGCTAGCCGGTAAGTTCCCAGGTAAGTGGGACGAGTTAAGTTCTCCGATTGAGACAATAAGGTTCCAGGTTTTGGGACGAGGGTTAAGTTCTCGGATTGAGACAATAAGGTTCCCAGTTTTGGGACAAGTTGCACCAAGCACAAAAACAGAAGTGTTGTCAGCCACAGTAGATGATTGGGCTATTGTGAGGTGCTGTTTTCAAGGTAACATTGATAATCATTTTCCCAAGGATCCAATATTGCAATTGATTACAGCTCATCCTGTGATTTTTCCTCATATTACTTCTAAACATCCCTTAACGGATGCTCTGCTATCTTTACAGATGGTTCCAAGACGGGTTGTGGAGCATATGTAGTTGCAGGAGCAGCACCAGTTACTATACAATTTCCCCCTGCATCACCCCAAATTATTGAGTTACAAATTGTGATTAAGGTGTTTGAATTATTTCCAGGCCCTTTTAATTTGACCTCTGATAGCCAATATGTTGTTAATATGTTACAATGTTTGGAGGTGGTGGGCAAAGTTAATTTAAAATCTACCATTGGAAAATTGGTTCTAGCATTACAAGACTTAATTTTATGTAGGTCTTCACCTTTTTTTGCACAACCTATCCGTGCTCATACTGGGTTACCTGGACCCCTAGCTGAGGGGAATGATATTTAGATAAAGCCTCAAAGGCATGCATGGCCTTTTTCATTGCTTCACCTGTTGCATTGGCTCGAGATTTTCATTCAGATTTTCATGTTAATTCAAAGACCCTGTCATCCTGCTTTAATATTTCTCGAGCGGAGGCAAGGGATATTGTAAAAATGTGCCAAACATGTGCCCCATTATTGCCTCAGACTGGAGTGGGAGTCAATCCACGCGAGTTGTGCCCTCTACACCTATAGCAAATGGATGTTACCCACTTTCCAGAAGTTAAAATATCTTCATGTTTCCATTGATACAGCTTCTGGAGTTGTTTTTGCCTCTCTACATACAAGAGAGAAGGCACATCACGTGATTGCACATTGCTTTGAAGCTCGGAGTGCCTGGGGGCAGCCTAAAGAATTGAAAACTGATAATGGGCCGGCTTATACTTCTGCCTCTTTGGTGTCCTTTTGTAAAATGATGGGTGTTCGATTGACCCATGGATTACCCTATAACCCTCAGGGTCAGGGCATTATTGAACGAGCCCATCCCACTCTAAAAGAATGTTTAATTAAACAAAAGGGGGGAATTGCCTCCAATGGCTCCACCCCTAGGGAAAGATTAGCCATTGCTCTCTTTACCTTGAATTTTTTAAATGAAGATAAGCAGGGTCGGGTTGCAGCTGAGCATCATGTCAACCCTGATATTTCTCCTAGGGGTATAGTGATGTGGAAGGATGTTTTAACTGGTTGTTGGAAGGGCCCTGACCCAGTGTTGGTCTGGGCAAGAGGGTCTGTTTGTGTGTTTCCCCAGGATCGGCAGCCGCTGTGGGTCCCAGAGAAGCTGACCAGAGCGGTCCAAGATGAACAGAAGGAGGATACTGTGGATGTTCCTGTTGTTGCCGATGCTTCCTGCAGTGATGGCTGAAGACCCACGCTGAGGACTTTTATCTGTATTTCCCAAACCCCTGCCACTGACGCATTCGGCACAAGTGTTTCCCCAGTTTTTCTCTTCTAATGCTTCGTTACAGTTACCCTTTTTGCCATGGGATGGAGAAATAGCGCCTGTCAATGATTCATTGCAGCTTCAGCTGAAATGGTAATCAATCAGCTGCATGGTTTGACATGCCTATCAACAGTTCTACCAAAGCTAATGCCACATGGATTCTAGGGGTGTCGCCTGCCAGTATTTCTAAAGGCAATGATACCATGCCTTCCCAACCTAGATGGGCTCCCTTTTGCAAGGGTACCCGTGAGTCACTTCTGCCATGGACTGGGTGTCAGGCTAGAAAGGCAACATGGGCTGTAAAGAAGTATTTTACCTTTTCTCCTTATATTAGCACAGCCCATAATGGCTCATTTTCAGGGTATACTTGGACCTATCAGAATCCTGCTCAGGCAGTAGCCAGTAATCCTTTCAATGTGTGGTTGTTATGTGGAGTGAATGGTATTTACACAGATATCTCTCCTCTGAGCATGTTAGTGGGAGGGGGTTGGGGTAATGTAAGCTTTCATTGGAATGGATCTATAGGGTTTGAAACCTCTGTTTCTCAACTTGCTTATGGGCTTAATGTTTCCTTTAAGGCTACACCTGTCTGTATGTGGCCTCCTTTTGTGTTTATTGTGTTCGGGAGCTTAGACAATATATCATCCATCTCAACTCCACCTGTGTGGACGTATCTTTAGCTCGAGGACTGGCCGATTGGATCACCACAGCTGCCTCTCAGCTAAAAGAATGGGCAGGACTCGCTGGACTCACCCTGTGCCTGGATTCTTGAGCATCCTGGCCTTTTTGCATTTGCGTGTCTGCGGTTTTCATCAATGCAGAACCAAGCCTTAATGATTCAGGCTTTGCAGCAGTGGAGACAGGACAGTCTCTTAAGTGTGGCTTGGTATGCTAGAGAAGTAGTCAATGACGGGTAAGGCTCCCTGGCCATGTCACCAACCTAAGACAGGGATCAAACCTAAGCTGTTTGTCTCCCGATGACGGGTAAGGGGCATTGCTGTAGGGGGCAACCTAAGACAGGCATTCTCTCTGCCAAAAATATAAAGGGGGAGATGTGGGGAGCAGGTGTGGCGGCAATCCCAAGATGGCGCCCGGGACTGCTGCCGAGTCTTACGACTAGCACCTGAAAGTAAGCCATGCCCCCATCGTGAGAGCTGCGCAGCCGCACCATGACGATAGATCAGGCCATGTGACATGGACCTATGAATGGAGGTTACACAGACTGGACGGTTGAGGCGGTTGAGGGAGGTTATAAGGGAGTGGACTCAGGGGCTGGATGGAGACATTGTTGCTGCTTGCAGACAAAAAGGTTCCTCAATAAACTGCTTTGAGAAGAACATTGTGATGTCGCTCCTTTCCTGCTGGTCGGGGTTGGAAGCGACACTACTTTTTTCTTTCAGTTGGCCCAGCCCCAGTAGGACTGTAAGACAGACAGAATTACACATGTACATGGGTGGCTCTTCAATAGCTTGCCAACTCTGCAAAACACTTAAATATTAGCTTGTGTCATCCCTATAATAAAATATTTTCCAGAGGATGGGCAGGACAAGGACATGTCATGAACCAGCACCCCCTAACAAACAGAGGGATTACAAAAGTAACAAACAGAGGGATTACAAAAGTGGCCTTATGGAAACATTCAGAGTGTCTCTTTCATCTGTTATAAGAAAGGGACAGGGGGTTCCAGAAATTCACAACCTAGAAAATACTAAAGTTGAACATACACATGGTCTAACACACCATGGAAAGTTTCTATCCACTTATATCAGTATCAGTTCTTCCACAGATTAAGGTAGGTGTAAAAGATGGACAGAAGCTGGTAACTGAACTAGCTCACTGTAATGCTCAGTCATTTCCTGAGCTGTTATATTTTTATATCCTGGAGCTCTTTGATAGAGCCTTCTACATTTTTCTATCCATCACCAACTCAGAAGGTCTGACTTAATATGTTAGACCTACTCAGGAGCAAAGGGACAGCTGACTGTGTTCTTGCCTGTTCTACCTGCTAGGTTAATATGTATGTGGAGTGCTTGGATTAGCACTGCAGCTGTCTCATATAGCTTTAGCTTCCCCCTCAACAAACTTCACTATTTCAGAGTTGATAGCTGAGCAAACCATCTCCACACCTATCATGAACTTTTCCAAGAAGGAAATATACACTCCTTAGTCCTTGGGAATATTTGCCTCTGACCTGATCATCTTCACCTGAATTATTCTATCACAGATGCTATCTGCCAACTAGTCTTCTATATTGCTTTAAATAACAACAAGAAAAATACTGCTGAAACACCAAATTTTGTGTTAAAGGGATAGAAAGCCCGCTTGACATGAATCAAGCTATCTTTATCTTAGAGGAACCCTCTGCTTTTCCATAGTCTTAGCTTAGATTAGGTGCCCTCTCAATTTCTAGACACTTTCCTTCTTCTTCTAAATCATTCAGATCAGCAAAAGCCTTAACTATTTTTAAAGGTGCAGCAAGTTAATGGTCTGCACTAGCCTGGATCTGTCCACCAGATAAAGCGACAAAAAATAAATTTAATTATCCTGGGAAATGAGAGCCAAACACAGTTTCTTCTTCTGATTTCCCACTGTAACTTCTGTCCCTCTCTTTTGGTCTTCCATCCCCTGGTACTGATGGGGACATAACATGGAGTTAGCCATGTGTTTCTAATGGATTTGACTTCCCAAGCCATTAATGAGTTGTTTCCCTCATACTGTCTCAGGTTACTTTTTGCCTTAAGGAATGGTGAAAAGTTATATTACT
Organism: Rattus rattus; assembly: GCF_011064425.1. Taxonomy (NCBI): domain Eukaryota; kingdom Metazoa; phylum Chordata; class Mammalia; order Rodentia; family Muridae; genus Rattus; species Rattus rattus. The sequence continues at coordinate 133,599,656 of NC_046158.1, read as the reverse complement.
CAGTTTTCCTTCTTCCCCAGCACTCACAATGATAATATTTGATTCCTATCTTATCCTATAGCACCATGAGTTGGGTGGCACCAGGCTCTTTTATTCCCTGTTTATCAGCCTTCTTTTTTTCAGCAGTTTACAAGCTGGTATTTTCTGATCACCCAAATTCTTGTAAGGTTCAATGTTAGGACCTTTACTGCATGTTGATTAAAGATTTTTCTCTCTTTCCTACTAAAGCTTGGACTTAAGTGCATCTTTCCTTGCTCTTTCTCCCACTCTCTCATCTGCTCTTTGACCGATTTCCATGCCAAACAAGAGGTTCAGATGGAGGATGTGAGTCAAGTCTCCCTTTTGTTTCAGTAGTTTCTTTATAAGATGATCTCTGCTTTGCTGCCATCTCTACAAATCTAAGAGGTGAACCTTAGGAACTCTCAGAGCCTAGACAAAAGCTTATCCTCCTATGAGGGATCAATTAAATTTTGCAGCAAAGGACCTCAGAATGAGAGACCAGGTATAGAAGCCTTAGAAAACAACAGCCCACGCTCATGGAAACAGACACTCATGATGACATCTGATGGCTGTGCCAGGGTGTTTGTTATACTGAATAACTTTTAATAAAGAAGTCCAGTAACACACAGTATAAAGATCTTTCCACTGACATATTGAAGCTTACGCTCATCCTGTATTTTCTTTACTGTACAACTTCTGCACAAAATGACAAAGAACCCAAAAGTTGAATAGCAATTTTTGTTCAAAGTTTCAATTTTCCTTATCATGTCTACAAATTGGAGAAGATTTTAACTAATCAGCTATGGATATTTGAATCCACAAAGTATCCCATAGTCATATAAGCCATAAGAACTGAGAAATGTGCTATGATGAAACAAAAACAAAAACAACAACAACACAACAAAAATCCATCAGCCTCACTGAAAGTCCTCAGAGAGGACTTTCAGAATCACATTAGAAATATTTTCAATGGGATACCAGATCTAGGATATAAAAGATGCTTCAAAGCACTTTAAATATGATCATGTAAAGGGAACATATTTAATCATGAATATGAAGTCAGCCTGGCAGATCAAATTTTACTACAGTAGAGAATAGGACTCTACATAGGTTATACAATAAAACAGACACAAATTCTCAACTCTTTTCTGCCTCTAAGGAGCAGAACCAATACCTCTACACTTCTTCATTTTGTCTTCTTAAAGAGGAGCTCCCCTTACATAACCCCTGTCAGAAAGACAGAATTTAGAATGCCAATGTCAGACATCTTCCTGAAATATGAGTCCTGGATTGTTTCCCCCAAAGCATACATTTATACAATATCAAATACTAATAGCGGTCAGTGGCATGAATGTCTATATTCATGGGTGTATTGGACACACTTGCCTGTTTTTCCTTGACACATCAAAGATTTCTCAGTCAAAAATCCTAAGGGAACTATATCTCAATATGGTGTTTAAAATATGTTTGTTGGGATGCAAAATAAGTAGTTCAAAGATGCTTTAAACCTACAAACATACAACTATGCAATGACAACATACCTGATTATCAAAAAGAAGTCCACCTGTCAGTGGAAAGGTAATTAGAGGACAGCATTGTCTAATATCCCCTGAAAAACCTCCCAAACATCCTCTGCATTAAAAGAAGGAAGAGTGACCCTATCTACACACCTTCTCTTGGACCAGCTACCTGATATGTCTGGAGAGAAAAGACTGAAGAAAACGAGATGTACCCCCCAAACCTTCTTTACTGAAGAGGACTTTTCCTGAAGCAGAAATTCCCAGGAAAATTGCACAGTGGTATGCTTCACTTCAAAAACAGAACTTGGAGAGGGACTGAGATCAGTATCATCTCCATGGCTTATAATCATTAGACATGTATTCACAAATCATGAATATTTCAGGAATGTGTGGATAGCACTCAGAATCTAGACCCAAGCCCATGCTCCTTGTGTCTCTTTTCCAGCAAGAAAGCCAGTGATATGATCCCAGATTAGATCGCTCAGAGGACAGCTGCCCATCCTCCTGGGAAACAGACGGTCAGGAGCATCTCATTTAGCAGTGTGTCAAGATCTACGTTGGTCTCGCCATGAGAAAGCAGGGAAAAAGGTACCATTGATACAAATTTAAAATGCCTACACAGCTTGAGTTATTACCTTTCCATGCATAAAACAAAACAACCAATGAAAACCCTAACAACTATTGAGCAAAATTAAAATCCTGGCAGCAAATAAGGGAGGTCACAGAGAAACCAGTAACACATGTACTTAGGTTGGTAATGAGACCCTTTTCTATTTAATCATGTATACTTTGAATACTGGATTCTTTTTTGAATACTGTATACTTAACATAAATATTTGCTAAGGTACTCGTATACAGGGTGTTGAAAATGTATCAGCAAATTCACTGATACAGCCCAGATAGAAAACCCATCCTGCCCTTACTCCTAACAGGAGTCCTGAAATGTTTGAACTAGATGTAGAAAGCAGAGGATTGTAGCCCCAGACTTGTGAAGGATGGAGGAAAAGAGAGTGAAGGAAAGAGTGGAACACTCAGGAAGATTTAGACAGAGAGTCAAACCCAGCTCAGAGTCAGCACAGCCAGTTCTGGAGTCCTGCACATTTCTATTAAGAAACCCTTTCATGTGTCTGTGTCAAGTGTTGTAGGAGGTGCCGTGGTCCCTGGAGCTGATACCACAGAGTGGAGAGCACCTTGCTGAGGATGCAGACAGTCACGTGAGAGGACAGAGGGGCTGGGGATTATTGTTGTGAAACCAACGAGGTCCCCTCTTATGACTAGGCTGTTTTGCTGATGGTAGATCACAGTGATTTGTCATACTTCCACCAAATGGAAAGATACAGTTCCATTCAATTATATCTAGCTGGAAACAGAGTTTTCTGACTCCTAAAACACCCATCTAGTACAATTACTTTGTATATTTGCACAGGTACCACAAAGGATCATTCACCTTGCGATTCTAATGTCCTTGCTCCTGATGCTGCTCCTGGTGCTGTGGCTGTTACTGCTATATTGTTCTTTTTATTGTACTATGAATGAACAGATATTTTTGTTGCACAGATATGAACTTTCAAAAGTCCATGCTAGAGATACTGAAAATCATCAACAACAACACTTAGAATTGCCAAAGCCTGAACCAGCCTCATAAACAAGGCCAGAGATACAGCTAACTCTTTGAACGATACACCCTGAGTGGAAGAGAGGCACTCAGGTGTTGCTCCCTGGCTCAGGCCAATAGAAATCAGTGGCCTACTACACGGAATGGACAACAGAACACTTTGTACTTTTTTACTGTAAACCCATGTTTTCAGGTCTCTTTGAATGAAGAGGCTACTGCATCCTCACCTAGAAGGAAGGCCAGATCCAGATGCTCACGAGTCCATGAACTAAGCAACACAAGAAAAATAAAAATGGCTGTTGGTTCCTGGAACATCCAGCCCTTGGCTCTGCCCCCTTGTTGTAGAAGGACACTGTCTCTGGAAGTTTGCAGACCATCATCACTGAGGGTGATGCATGTCTGTCCTGGCAGGAGCCAAGTCCCTGTAGGATGATGCTCAAGTCCCCTCTCTCCATCCCCTCACCTGCTGTGTACATGGGCACTGAGAATTTACGGGTTTTACTCTAACACTAGACCTGGGAAGGGACGCCAAGTCCTCAATAAGATGATGCAAAAAAGTTATAAACTGACAGGGACAATCAGACATGAAACTAACAGTGACCACAGTGCTATTTTATATGGGTGCCCTATGTAGCAGTGACTTTAATCAATAAATGAAGAACTGAACCATGATGCAGAGGAAGAAGGAGCTCTGTGACTTGAGGGAAGCCTGGTTTATAGAACAAACTCCAGTCTAAACAAAGATAAAGATGGCTACATGATGAAATACTGTAATTATTATTGCAAAACTATATTGTGATGGTTTCTATGTGCTTGGCCCTGGGACTGGCACTGTTGGGAGGCATGGCCTTGTTGGAGTAGGTATGTCACTCTGGGTTTGGGAATTAAGACCCTCATCCTGGCTGCCAGGAACCTAGTACTCTGCCACCAGCCTTCAGATGAACATGAAGAACTCTCAGCTGAGCCTGTGCCATCCCTATCTGGATGCTGTCATGCTCCTGCCTTGATGATACTGGACTGAACCTCTGAACCTGTAAGATATCCCCAATTGAATATTGTCCTTATAGGAGTTAGCATGGACATGGTGTCTCTTCACAGAAGTCAAAGCCTAACTAAGACAATAATAGAACTGATTTTTGTTAAAATTAACCCTGAAAGTAAGCATCCCATAACAAGTGCTGCAACTCCTCCAGAGTCACTGTCATCCCAACATGCAGATTAAGGGCAGGGACAAATACAGCACTGTGATCCAAAGATAAAAATATTTACATTTGCCATCACCCAATATAAAATTATGAATTGATGGTCGCTGCCGCCGCGGAGAGCCCGTGGGCAGCACCCCGCGAGCGAACTTGAGCCTCGGGACCACAGGTAAGACTAACTTATCTGCTGCAAGTGACTTGCCTGGTGGAATCGGGAAAAACAGAGGCAGAATTCCTCTAGGACCGGGCACGTCCTGTGTTTACGGAAGTCCCACACCGCGGATCCCGGTCTGCAGCTCTCTGCTCCCAGAGCCGTGGGAGACAGACCTTACTGCCTGGTCAGGTGGGCACTCCTGAGGCTGCAGAGCAGAAGAGACCACCAACACTGCCCACCCCTGCCCACATCCCTGGCCCAAGAGGAAACTGTACAAGGCCTCTGGGTTCCTGTGGGGGAGGGCCCAGGAGCGGCAGGAGCCCTGCCTGAGACACCGCCTGAACCTGAAGGAAACAGACCGGATAAACAGTTCTCTGCACCCCAAATCCCTGTGGGAGGGAGAGCTAAACCTTCAGAGAGGCAGACACGGCTGTAAGGCAGAAGAGACTACTCTCTGCACACATTACTGATTCCAGAGGGAGCACCAGAATCCATCTGGAACCCTGGTGCATGGAGGATCCCAGAAGGGGTGGCGCAGATCTTCCTGGTCACACACAGCCAAGGGAGAGCCCTGTGGGCAGCACCCCACGAGCGAACTTGAGCCCGGGACCACAGGTAGGCACTAACTTTTCTGCTGCAAGTGACCTGCCTGGTGAACTCAAGGCACAAGTCCACAGG
>NC_046158.1:130120558-130262822 GCF_011064425.1 Rattus rattus | reverse complement strand
ANNGNACACAGAGAGTGTGTCCAAATTAACAAAATCAGAAATGAAAAGGGAGACATAACTACAGACTCAGAGGAAATTCAAAAAATCATCAGATCTTACTATAAAAGCCTATATTCAACAAAACTTGAAAATCTGCAGGAAATGGACAATTTCCTAGACAGATACCAGGTACCGAAGTTAAATCAGGAACAGATAAACCAGTTAAACAACCCCATAACTCCTAAGGAAATAGAAGAAGTCATTAAAGGTCTCCCAACCAAAAAGAGCCCAGGTCCAGACGGGTTTAGTGCAGAATTCTATCAGACCTTCATAGAAGACCTCGTACCAATATTATTCAAACTATTCCACAGAATTGAAACAGATGGAGCACTACCGAATTCCTTCTATGAAGCCACAATTACTCTTATACCTAAACCACACAAAGACCCAACAAAGAAAGAGAACTTCAGACCAATTTCCCTTATGAATATCGATGCAAAATACTCAATAAAATTCTGGCAAACCGAATCCAAGAGCACATCAAAACAATCATCCACCATGATCAAGTAGGCTTCATCCCAGGCATGCAGGGATGGTTTAATATAATGGAAAACCATCAACGTGATCCATTATATAAACAAACTGAAAGAGCAAAACCACATGATCATTTCATTAGATGCTGAGAAAGCATTTGACAAAATTCAACACCCCTTCATGATAAAAGTCCTGGAAAGAATAGGAATTCAAGGCCCATACCTAAACATAGTAAAAGCCATATACAGCAAACCAGTTGCTAACATTAAACTAAATGGAGAGAAACTTGAAGCAATCCCACTAAAATCAGGGACTAGACAAGGCTGCCCACTCTCTCCCTACTTATTCAATATAGTTCTTGAAGTTCTAGCCAGAGCAATCAGACAACAAAAGGAGGTCAAGGGATACAGATCGGAAAAGAAGAAGTCAAAATATCACTATTTGCAGATGATATGATAGTATATTTAAGTGATCCCAAAAGTTCCACCAGAGAACTACTAAAGCTGATAGACAACTTCAGCAAAGTGGCTGGGTATAAAATTAACTCAAATAAATCAGTAGCCTTCCTCTACACAAAAGAGAAACAGGCATTTGAGAAAGAAATTAGGGAAATGACACCTTCATAATAGACCCAAATAATATAAAGTACCGGTGTGACTTTAACAAGCAAGGAAAAGATCTGTACAATAAGAACTTCAAGACTCTGAAGAAAGAAATTGAAGAAGATCTCAGAAGATGGAAAGATCTCCCATGCTCATGGATTGGCAGGATTAATATAGTAAAAATGGCCATTCTACCAAAAGCGATCTACAGATTCAATGCAATCCCCATCAAAATACCAATCCAATTCTTCAAAGAGTTAGACAGAACAATTTGCAAATTCATCTGGAATAACAAAAAACCCAGGATAGCTAAAACTATCCTCAACAATAAAAGGACTTCAGGGGGAATCACTATCCCAGAACTCAAGCAGTATTATAGAGCAATAGTGATAAAAACTGCATGGTATTGGTACAGAGACAGACAGATAGACCAATGGAACAGAATTGAAGACCCAGAAATGAACCCACACACCTATGGTCACTTGATTTTTTGACAAAGGAGCCAAAACCATCCAATGGAAAAAAGATAGCATTTTCAGCAAATGGTGCTGGTTCAACTGGAGGTCAACATGTAGAAGAATGCAGATCGATCCATGCTTATCACCCTGTACAAAGCTTAAGTCCAAGTGGATAAAGGACCTCCACATCAAACCAGATACACTCAAACTAATAGAAGAAAAACTAGGGAAGCATTTGGAACACATGGGCACTGGAAAAAATTTCCTGAACAAAACACCAATGGCTTATGCTTTAAGATCAAGAATCGACAAATGGGATCTCATAAAACTGCAAAGCTTCTGTAAGGCAAAGGACACTGTGGTTAGGACAAAACGACAACCAACAGATTGGGAAAAGATCTTTACCAATCCTACAACAGATAGAGGGCTTATATCCAAAATATACAAAGAACTCAAGAAGTTAGACCGCAGGGAGACAAATAACCCTATTAAAAAATGGGGTTCAGAGCTAAACAAAGAATTCACAGCTGAGGAATACCGAATGGCCGAGAAACACCTAAAGAAATGTTCAACATCGTTAGTCATAAGGGAAATGCAAATCAAAACAACCCTGAGATTTCACCTCACACCAGTGAGAATGGCTAAGATCAAAAACTCAGGTGACAGCAAATGCTGGCGAGGATGTGGAGAAAGGGGAACACTCCTCCATTGTTGGTGGGGTTGCAGACTGCTACAACCATTCTGGAAATCAGTCTGAGGTTCCTCAGAAAATTGGACATTGAACTGCCTGAGGATCCAGCTATACCCTCCTGGGCATATACCCAAAAGATGCCCCAACATAAAAAAGACACGTGCTCCACTATGTTCATCGCAGCCTTATTTATAATAGCCAGAAGCTGGAAAGAACCCAGATGCCCTTCAACAGAGGAATGGATACAGAAAATGTGGTACATCTACACAATGGAATATTACTCAGCTATCAAAAACAATGACTTTATGAAATTGTAGGCAAATGGTTGAACTGGAAAATATCATCCTGAGTGAGCTAACCTAATCACAGAAAGACATACATGGTATGTACTCATTGATAAGTGGCTATTAGCCCAAATGCTCGAATTACCCTAGATGCCTAGAACAAATGAAACTCAAGACGGATGATCAAAAGTGAATGCATATCGCTCCTGAGAGACACAGCCAGAATAGAGCAAATACAGAGGCGTATGCCAGCAGGAAACCACTGAACTGAGAACAGGACCCCCGTTGAAGGAATCAGAGAAAGAACTGGAAGAGCTTGAAGGAGCTCGAGACCCCATATGTACAACAATACCAACCAAACAGAGCTTCCAGGGACTAAGCCACTACCCAAAGACTATACATGGACTGACCCTGGACTCTGACCTCATAGGTAGCAATGAATATCCTAGTAAGAGCACCAGTGGAAGGGGAAGCCCTGGGTCCTGCTAACACTGAACCCCCAGTGAACTAGACTGTTGGGGAGAGGGCAGCAAGGGGGAGGGTTGGGAGGAAACACCTATAAGGAAGGGGAGGGGGAGGGGATGTTTGCCCGGAAACCGGAAAGGGAATAACACTTCGAAATGTATATAAGAAATACTCAAGTTTAATAATAATAATAATAAAAAATAAAAAAAAAGAAAGGGTGGGATCCCAAAGACTGTGACAGACCTTGGAAAAGCATCCTCGTTCAGTAGAAGGTCATGAAAAAAAAAAAACTCTAACTAAAATGCCTTTGTTTTTGTTCAGGCTGATATGCTTATATTCAGCATCACATGACTTAAATTTGTGGTTGCAAATATGCACAAAGAAAGCTGACACTGCTGGAGAGAAGACATAAGAAGGCATGGTGCCTGTTCTTTGTAGTCAACTTGACTCTATCTAGAATTAACTAAATCCCAGGGGCTGGGGACACCTGTGAGGAATTTTTTTCTTAATCAAATCATTTGAAGTGGGAAGATCGACTTTCGATCCAGATCTTTTGAGGTAGGAAGATCCACTTTTAATCTGGGTCACACCTTCTGCCGGCAGCCTGTTTAAAGGACTTGGTAGAAGGGAGCTTTCTCTCTCTTTGCCTGTTTGCTTTTGTTGGCAAGTTTATTCCTTCAAGATATTAGAGCTAGCTTCTGCAGGATACTGGCATATATGGAAGAAGGTCTGAGACATCCAGCATTGTAGACTGAACAACTACTAGATTCTTGGATGGTCTGTTAGTAGATAGCCACTGTTGGAATAGCAGCCTGTAAGACATTCTAATAAATCCCACATATATTTGTTTTTAAAATTCTGTACCACCAGAGAACTCAGTAATACAGAAGGTAAGAGGAAGATACTACAGTTTAGATCTCACTATTCAAATAAACTCTCTAAGGTCAAAGTCATCAGAAGCCATCTGAGTTGTCTCTGCCTGGACAGGTGTCACATGTCCATCCCTCATTCCTTGGAAAGAAACCTTCCCACAGGGATGAGAGTTCTCAGAGAACCCCACTCACATCCAATTGCAGATTCAAGTCCTGTACCAAAGGAGATTTGATTCCCACTTTCACACTGTCTTCCTACAGAAAATCAAGATCGAAGTAAGCCTTTGTCTTTCTGTTCCATGGGACATTTCTGTCCTCCTCCTCCTCTCAGTTGAAATCATTGGTTCAACAAGTCAGACTTCATTTGGGTATATGCCCAGGGGTGCTATAGCTGGGTCCTCAGGTAGTGCAGTGTCCAGTTTTCTGAGGAACCTCAAGACTGATTTCCAGAGAGGCTGTACCAGTTTGCAATCCCACCAACAATGGAGGAGTGTTCCTCTTTCTCCACATCCTTGCCAGCATCTGTTGTCACCTGAGTTTTTGATCTTAGCCATTCTGACTGGTGTGAGGTGGAATCCAAAAGCTTGAATTACCCAAGATACAATCCACAGACCACATGAACCTCAAGAAGCAGGATGACCAAAATGCAGAGCTTCAGTCCTTCTTAAAAGGGGGAAGAGAATTATTCATAGGAGGGGATACGGAGACAAAGTTTGGAGCAGAGATGGGAGGAAATGCCATTCAGAGCCTGCCCCACATGGGGATCCAGCCCACATATATACAGCCACCAAAACTAGACAATATTGATGAAGCCAAGAAGTACATGCTGACAGGAGCCTGATATAGCTGTCTCCTGAGAGGCTCAGCCTGAGCGTGACAAATACAGAGTTGAATGCTAGCAGCAAACCATTGAACTGAGAATGGGGTCCCCATTGGAGGAATTAGAGACAGGATTGAAGGAGCTGAAAGGACTTGCAACCCCATAAGAACAACAATAACAATCAACCAGAGCTCCTAGGGACTAAACCACTACCCAAAGACTACACATGGACAGACCCATGGCTCCAGCTTCTTCGTAGCAGAGGACGGCCTTGTTGTGCACCAATGGGAGGAACAGCCCTTGGTCCTGCCAAGGCTGGATCCTCAGTGTAGGTGAGTGTCAGGGTGAGGAGGTGGTAAGGGGGGTGGTTGGGGAGGGGGAACACCCTCATAGATGAAGGGGAGGAGGATGGGATAGAGGGCTTATAGATGGGAAAAGGGGGAAAGGGAATAACATTTGAAATGAAAATAAAAAATTAAAAAAAAAACAGTCATGAAAGCTGTGACTCAACCTAAGTAAAAACAAAACAAACAAAAAAACAGCAACAACAGTCAGACTTCAGTGGTCTCCACAGCATAATCTGGTCTCCTCTCTGTGGGGAGGCAGCCTTTGCTCAATTCTCCTCAGGAGTAGTGTCATACAGCACACATCTAGTGGCCTTTGCTCTTCATAGATTAGACAGAGCTTGGAATGTTTGATCATAGAGACGTGGTCTTCTGTTTCTCTGTAAGAACTATTTGGCCTGCTGTGACTTTCATTTGAATGTTGCAATGTGGCCATTTTCAGGACAGCCCTGACATCTAGTGGCTGATGCTGAGGTAGAAGACAGTTCTTGCTCCACAAAGAGTTTGTCCCCTGCCATCTTTTAGGAATTTTATTTTCCTTCCAGGCACCCCCCCCTTTTGCTCAGGTGTCTGCAGAGTAGCTCAGGACCACTCAATAGTAGCTCCAACCCACTTGGCGACCTACACCGTGGGAGCTGCTGACACAGCGGCTGCACACTCCAATCTTCTGTAGGGGAACGGCTGGATAGGCACGGAGGGCACCTGCATACCCTCAGAGCAGTTGGCCACCTCAGGCTAAGCAGCGTGAACTCAGGATCTGGTGTGTGGTCCATTCACCCTGGAATTCCTCCTTGGTCACAGCCTTCTCAGAAGCAGCCTGCTCCTCCTCAATCTCTTCTGGGTCTCTGTAGAAGTAAAGATCAGGCATAACCTCCCCTGGGTGCTCACAGGAGATAGTTTCTCGCATGCACAGTACTTCCCGGGCCAGCATCCACCACATCAGACCCAGTGAGTGAGCTCCCTTATGGGATGGCAATGTCCACATAGCGCAGGGGAGAATCCGTGTTACACAGAGCAATGGTGGGCAGGTTGACCTAAGAGGCCTCTGTGAGGGGCTGGTGGTCAGCCCTGGGATTAGGGCTTCCTGAAGGCTGCTTGGATCTGGTTAGTGAGGTCCCAGGTGTGAAGCGGCCAGCAATTGGAGTGGCTCCTGTGGCAGCAGCGAACTTCAGCACAGCTCGCCGGCCAGTGTTCCTGGAGGAGATGACGTCAGCAGGGTTCTCAATGGCAGCAATAGCTGGAGCTGTGAGCAGCAGCTTCTCCCAGGTCCTCTTCAGATTGATGATGGAGGTACAGTCACTTTTCCTTTTGTAGATGTACTGCTCCATCTGAAAGTCAAGATTGATGCCACCTAAGTTGGTTCCTGCAGCAAGGAATTTGAGGACATCTTCCTCCATCTGCAGGACGTCAAGGGCTCTGGATATTGGGTAAGTTTCACTTTAAATTACAACGGGAATCAAGAACAATGCCACAAAGAGTTAAACAGTTTATTTGAATCCAAATGGAAATGACTATGCCAGGGAATGCTGGTTCAGATTGCCCCAAGTGACCAAGATTCCTTCATGGGTATATAACTTTCATGGTCATGGGGAAAGAAGTCCAAAGTCAATGAAGTTATCGCTATTTCGGGGTAAATGGGTTATAGCAGAGTAGGGAGAATATGCTTACGTTCCACTTGCTTTCTTACAGCAAGCAGAGCCTAGGATTTGTGGGAGCCAGTGACTTCCCTATACACTGCAACTTTTTGACCTTATAGTCACAAAGGTACTTGGGCACATACAGAGGAGGATCATCAGTGGCCATTGAAGTGTGTGAAGATGACCAAGGATACTTTTTGCTTTCAACTGTAACATTTCACTTTTCAAGAAGTATCATACTTCAGTCAATCACTGTTAAGAATCTTCAAACAGACATGACATTTCCAGAGAAATTAGGTGGAATATCCATTTTAAAAATTCATTCTTAACTTGGGACCCCCTGCAGCCCAGTGGGCCCTATTCACCCAATGGTACTGGAGCCACATCTTTCTTCCTACCCTCCAGAAACCCTTCTACACCCAGAGACAACTTGACTCCCAGGAGGTCTGTCACAACCAGGAGGTCTGTCATAATCACAATTGGATAGATAGCCTGACTCAAGGAGGTCCCTCCTAACGAGGCACACAGGAGGACTTTAAGAGAAGCTGTTTTTTTGTGCTTCAAGCCTCCATGAACAAAAATGGTAGAGTCCCAGAGTATGTCTCCATTGCTAGGGGTGGGAGCCAAGGATGAAAGTTAGTTTTTATCGATACCAGGAACCATTTTCACAGCTAAAATGTCACAGAAAGAATTGTTTTTACCTTTAGAGATTATTTTAAACAAAATGAGTTTTAAAATATTTATAGATTTTATTTGCCTTGTACTTTTAAATGGATTATTTCTTCTGCTGCCAAAAGAATACTCAGGATGTAGCAGTGGAAATAGAAAACTTCAATAGTAAACTTGGATTGAGAAGTCCTAACCTATATCTGTAAGTATGCATAACGTGGAGGTAGAGAAATAAAAATGAAAAGTTTGATGTAAGCCCAGGAGTCCATATATTAGAAGAATGAATTTCCACAATGAACCCCATTGTCTCGGGAACCAATGAAGTAGCATGCTGGTTCCACCCTGTTTTCTGAAGACATCTCTGCAATTTTATGTCCCCTTTAATAACAATCAATTCCATATGATTATGGAATTCCATTGTGGTCTGGTGCCTGGGACACCAATCACATGCTGACATCAGGGAAGGTCTGGTAGCTATGCGACAACACTTTTGCTGCCTGTACTTCCTTGGTAATAGAGGGTCCCATAGCATGTTGATTTCTAATATAGATCCTATAGTCAGGGTCCTATGTCATATTTGTCTGCAGGCTGTAGTTCTAAAAGCCCAGGCACTGGTAGACCAAATACTTTCTACATGCAGTGCTCTACATGAAGGAATGGGGAACGCAACCCATTCATTCAGCCTGTGCCTTCTTTATCTAGCAAACCTCTCACCCATCCCATCCATCCGTCCCTCTAGGTGTCTGCTTTTCTAATTTCTTCCTAATATATTCTTGTATAATGTCCTAGATCTGTCATCTCTGTGATCTCACTCCCTGGCTCTTTCCCAAACTGCCTGGTCACAAGTCTCCTCAGAGCATTTTGTGATGCATGGCCTCTCCAAAATCACATCTACACTTACAATCTAATTTGATGATTACTGATAGAGTCACTTCTCTCACAGATGTCATTTTGACAGCTTTAGTACCTGGACATTAGATGGAAGTGTAATTTCAGGACACCTGACCCTACTGTGTAGGCAGGAAGAAAAACAATTTCTCTCCCTCTCCCTCTCCCTCTCTCCTCTCTCCCTCTCCCTCTCCCTCTCCCCTCTCTCCCCTCCTCTCCCTCTCTCCTCTCCTCCCTCCCCTCTCTCCCTCTCCCTCCCCTCCCCTTCCCCTTCTTCCCTCCCTCTTCCTTCCTTCCCTTCCTTCCTTTCTCTATCATCCTTCCGTCCGTCTATCTATCTATCTATCTATCTATCTATCTATCTATCTATCTATCTATCTATCTATCTATCTATTATTTATATTCACTTTACCTTGTATCACAGCACCCCTCTCTTACCAAACTCACCTCAGAAGTCAGTGACGACTCTCTGCTCCAATTTTTGGCGATCCTTCATGAAGACCTAGGTGTAATGTTACTTACAACTTAAAGGTTGTCAATGTATATTGTTTGGTTAATGTTCAGTTTCTGGGTGCCTTCAAGGTTTGAGGTTAGTTGAATGTGTTGGACTTTGTGTAGAGTTTCTTTCCACCTCCCAGGTCCCCTAATCCTTCCTCCAACTCTTCCAAAGATTCTCTGATCTCTGCCCAATGTTTGGCTGTGGGTGTCTTCATTTGTTTAGGTCTGCTAATGGGTGGAGCCTCTCAGAGGACAGCTATGCTATGCTCCTGTGTGCAAGCATAAAATAGTGTTAATTAATAGTGTTATGGTTTGATTATTGCCCTTGGAATGGATCTCAAGTTGGTTCAGTCATTGGTTGATCATTCCCTCTGTTCCTGCAACCTTTTTGTCCTTGCATTTCTTGAAAGCTTTCAAATTTAGGGTTGAAGATTTTGTGGGTATATTGTCCTTTCCCTCCACTGGGAGTCCTGACTGGCCACAGCAGGTGGCCACCTGAGGCTCCATGTCCCCCACTGCTAAAAGTCTCAGCTAGAATCCCCTTCATAGACTTCCTTGACTCTTCCCCATCACAGATCTCTGGCACATCCTAGGGATGACCCCCCCCCATCCCCATAAGCACACTTCTGGTCACTTTCTACTACTCTCTCTTCATGGTTTTTCTATACCAGATGTCTGTGTTTTAGTCCCTATTCCCTCCCCCCCAGTTCCCTCTCTCCATCCATCTCAGATGACTTTTTAATTCTTCTTAGGTGAGATTCAAGCATTCTCCTTTGTACCTCCCTTGTTCTTCAGCTTCTTTGGTTATGTGGACAGTAGCATGTGCATCCTGTACTTTAGGTCTAATATCTACCATAAGAATACCAAAGCTTGGCCCACAGAGAGCTAGTCTGCCAGGAGCACTCTCCCTCTTAAGCCCACACAACCCATAGGTGGGTCACCACTTTCTCTTCATTGACTATCCAAGGAGGGACATGCCAGGATCTCCCGGGGCGCTGGAACCACAGGGTGGCCTAGGACAGGACTGTTTTGGGCTCCATCTAAGCCCAGAGCTGGGGCTGTCCCACAGCTCTCAAACCCAAAACTGGCCCTGAGAGAGCTGGTCTCCCAGGAGCCCTCTCACTCCTAAGATCAAAGGTTCACAGTCCCATAGGAGGGACAAGCTCTAGTCAGAAACACCAAGACCAACTAACATCAGATGACAAGATGGGCAAGAAGGCAAGTGCAAGAACCTAAACAACAGAAACAAAGACTACTTGGTATTATTAGAACCTAGTTCTCCCACCACAGCAAATACTGGATATCCTAACACACTACAAAAGCAAGACTTAGATTTAAAATCACATCTCATGATGATTATAGAGGACTTTTAGAAGGATGCAAATAACTCCCTTAAAGAAATACAGGAGATCTCATATATTGCTGATGCCAAGAAGTGCATGCTGACAGGAGCCTGATATAGCTGTCTCCTGAGAGGCTCTGCCAGAGCATGATGAATACAGAGGCAGATGTTCAGAGCCAACCATGAGAATGGGGTCCCCGTTGGAGGAGTTAGAGAAAGGACTGAAAGAGCTGAAGGCATTTGAAACCCCATAAGAACAACAATACCAACCAACCAGAGCTCTCAGGGACTAAATCACCATCTAAAGAGTACACATAGATAGACCCATTGCTCCAGCTGCATATGAAGCAGAGGATGGCCTTGTTGGGCATGAATGGGTGGAAAAGCCCTTGGTTCTGCCAAGGCTCGATCCCCCAGTGTAAAAGAATGTGAGGGTGTTGAGGCAGGAAGGTGTGGATAGATGGGGAACACCCTCATAGAAGAAGGTGGAGGGGGAATGGGATGGGGGTTTATGGACGTGCAACCAGGAAAGGAGTTAACATTTGAAATATAAATAAAAATATCCAATAAAAATACTCAATAAAATTCTTGCAAACCAAATCCAAGAACACATCAAAATGATCACTCACCATGATCAAGAAGGCTTCATTCCAGGGATGCAAGAATGGTTCAATATACGGAAATCCATCAACATAATCTACTATATAAACAAACTCAAGGGAAAAAAAAACATGATCATTTCATTAGATGCTGAGGAAGCATTTGACAAAATTCAACACAACTTCATGATAAAAGTCTTGGAAAGATCAGGAATTCAAGGTCCATACCTAAACATAGTAAAAGCAATATACAGCAAACCAGTAGCCAACATCAAACTAAATGGAGAGAAACTTGAAGCAATCCCACTAAAATCAGGGACTAGACAAGGCTGTCCACTCTCTTCCCACTTATTCAATAGAGTACTTGAAATCCTAGCCAGAGCAATTAGATAACAGAAAGAGGTCGAAGGGATATAAATAGTCAACATATCACTATTTGCAAGTGATATGATAGTATACTTAAGTGACCCCAAAGTTCCACCAGAGAACTTCCTACTGAAGTTGGTGAACAACTTCAGCAAAGTGGCTGTGTATAAAATCAACTCAAACAAATCAGTAGCTTTCCTCTACTCAAAGGATAAACAGGGTGAGAAAGAAATTAGGGAAATGACACCTTCACAATAGCCACAAATAATATAAAATACTTTGGTGTGACCCTAACCAAGCAAGAGAAAGATCTGTATGACAAGAACTTCAAGTCTCTGAAGAAAGAAACTGAAGGAGATCTCAGAAGATAGAAAGACCTCTCATGCTCATGGATTGGCAGGATTAATATAGTAAAAATGGCCATCTTGCTGAAAGCACTCTACAGATTCAATGCAATCCCCATCAAAATTCCAACTCAATTCTTCATAGAGTTAGAAAGAGATTTGTAAATTCATTTGGAAAAGCAAAAAAACCCAGGATAGTGAAAACTATTCTCAACAATAAAAGAACTTCTTGGGAAGTCTCCATCCCTGTCTTCAGCCTGTATTACACAGCAATCACAATAAAACTCCATGGTATTGGTACAGAGACAGGCAGGTAGATCAATGGAATAGAATTGAAGACCCAGAAATGAACCCACACACCTATTGTCACTTGATCTTTGACAAAGGAGCTAAAACCATCCAGTGGAAAAAAGACAGCATTTTCAACAAATGGTGCTCATTCAACTGGAGGTCAGCATGTAGAAGAATGCAAATTGACTCATTCTTATCTCCTTGTACAAATTTCAAGTCCAAGTGGTTCAAAGACCTCGGCATAAAACCACATACACTGAAACTAATAGAAGAGAAATGGGGAAGAGACTCATTCTTACCTCCTTGTACAAATTTCAGGTCCAAGTGGTTCAAAGACCTCCACATAAAACCACATACACTGAAACTAACAGAAGAGAAGTGGGGAAGAGCCTCAAATACATAAGCACAGGGGAAAATTTCCTGAACAGAACACCAATGGTATATGCTCTAAGATCAAGAAGTGACAAATGGGACTTCATAAATTTACAACGTTACTGTAAGGAAAAGGACACTATCAATAGGACAAAATGCCAACCAATAGGTTGAGAAAAGGTCTTTACCAATCCTACATCAGATAGAGGACTAATATCTAATATATACAAATAACTCAAAAAGTTAGACTCCAGAGAATCAAATAATCCTATTAAACATGGGGTACAGAGCTAAATAAAGAGTTCTCAAATGAGTAATACTGAAAGGTTGAGAAGCACCTAAAGAAATGTTCAACATCCTTAGTCATCAGGGAAATGTAAGTCAAAACAACCCTGAGATACACCTCACACCAGTCAGAATGGCTAAGATAAAAATCTCAGATGACAGTAGATGCTGGCGAGGATGTGGAGAAAGAGGAACACTCCTCCATTGTTGGTGGGATTGCAAGCTGGTAACCACTATGGAAATCAGTTTGGAGGTTCCTCAGAAAACTGGACATAGTAATAACTGAGGACCGAGTTATACCACTCCTGGGCATATACCCAAAAGATGCTCCAATATATAACAAGGACACATATTACACTATGTTCATAGCAGCCTTATTTGTAATAGTCAGAAGCTGGAAAGAACCCAGATGTTCTTCAACAGAGGAATGGATACAGAAAATGTTGTACATTTACATAATGGAGTACTACTCAGCTATTACAAACGGTGACTACATGAAATTCTTAGGCAAATGGATGGGACTAGAAAATATCCTGAGTGTGGTAATCCAGTTACAAAACACACAAATGGTATGCACTCACTGATAAGTGGATATTAGCCCCAAAGCTTGGAATACCTAAGAAAAAAAAATCACAGATTATATGAAGCCCAAGAAGAAGGAAGACCAAAATGTGCATGCTTCATTCTTTCTTAGAAGTGAGAACAAAACAGTCAAGGGAGAAATACAGGGGCAAAGAGTGGAGCAGAGACTGAAGGAAAGGTCATCCAGATACTGCCCCACCTGGGGATCCATCCCATATGCACCCACCAAACCCTGTCACTGTTGCTGATAACAAGAAGTGCTTGCTGACAGGAGCCTAATATGGCTGTCTCCTGAGAGGCTCTGCCAGAGCCCTACTGATACAGATGAGGATGGTTGCAGCTAATCCTTGGACTGAACAAGGAAACTTTAATGGAGGATTTAGAGAAAAGACTGAAGGAGCTGAAGGGGTTTGCAATCCCATAGGAAGAACAACAATATCACAAAACCCCACCAGAGCTCCCAGGGACTAAACCACCAACCAATGAGTACACATGGAGGGACCCATGACCTCAGCCACATGTGTATCAGAGGATGCTATTGTCCAATATCAATAGGAGGACAAGCCCTTGGCCCTGTGAATGCTCATTTCCCCAGTGCAGGGGAATGCCAGGGCATTGCATTGTGAGTGGGTGGGTGGGAGTGGAAGCATCCTCATAGAATTAGGAAGAGAGGTTATGAGAGAGAGGGGAAAAGGGGATAACATTTGAAATGTAAATACATAAAGTATTCAAGAAAAATAAAATAAAAAACCCCCAAAACTTTGAAGAGTTTCCATCAGGGAACACCCACAGGTGTAGGATGACATGGTGATTGTTGCCTTTTCTTTGAAATCCACACTTAGTATTTCATCAAGTTTGATGATGTTAAGAATAAATTTGTTACTTGAATTTTCTTTCTCCCTTAAAGCAAAGTCCCCATCACTAAAAAGCAGAGGAACATTCAAAAGGCCAAGATAGTATCGGGAAGGCCTTCAGACTGTGCTCCTGAACATCTGTTGGTCCCAGTGTTTACCCCTAATTCACACCCTTGCACTGCCTCCCAGATACCCCTGAGCACCGCTTTGCATAGAGGGAGAGCGGAGTTCTTCTGAGGATTCTATGCTGTGTTCTCAGAGTGGACTTCCTCACTAGAAAAGTATCAGTACCCAGAGCGGTCAGTTTTTTTTTGAGTCTGAGCTCTTCTTGCTGTCAGTGGTCACGCACAGTTTGAAGTTAGTGAATATGTGCTTGTCAATCATTCCTCAGAGCTGATGCTCCTCTCTGCACATCATGTGTTTGAGAGGAGACCTGAGTCCAATGTAGGTGGCCAGTTTTGTCTGGGAATGTCCTCGTTAGCATACCCTGGGTAGGAGCCAACTGTCCCTCAGGCAGCCCCTTCCTGCATCGCCCTGACAGCCCAAA
The DNA here is from genome assembly GCF_011064425.1 of Rattus rattus. Lineage (NCBI taxonomy): Eukaryota > Metazoa > Chordata > Mammalia > Rodentia > Muridae > Rattus > Rattus rattus. Next base: position 130,248,499 of record NC_046158.1, on the reverse strand, counting down.
GAAACTATGGGAATGGTAGGGACACTGGTTTCCTTTCTATTGGAGCAGAGTGAACTTGGCAGGTTTACAGGAGTCTTGTACACTTTCTCTATTGTGATCAAATTTTAATCAGCGGATGAAATATTTATATATGATTAAATATGCTGCCATATATTTCTGTTGCTTTAAAGCATTTTTGATAGCATATATCCTGTACTCCATTAAAAGCATTTATTATTCCACTCTGCCTTCTTTACGTCTTCAGCTTGGTACAGCTTCAGGTGTACCATGACTACCAGTATCACGGGCCTGTTTTTTTTGACATCCGCTGTCGTTAATAAGTTGAATAGATCTTCAAGCTCTGGGCATAGATAAACTTGTGGGGTCCAAGTCTCAGGGTGAAATCTATTATTTAGACTTTGAATTCCATCTCTCTGAAAGGGGGTACCAAGTTTCTATAGAGGACTAGTCCAAGGCTCCAGATGTCAGGGAGAAGTACTTCATACTATACACTGTTCAGCAATATGGGGCACATATTCCATCTAATACAAACCCTGGTTTTCACCCTGGATTGTTTCAGAGAATATGTTTCCTTGGAGGATGGGCTGCTAACTTTTGAGGCTTGTACTCTTGTGCATTTGCTCTGATGGGAAAGGACCTGCTTGTGTCTAGATTCTGAGAGCTATGAGTGAGCACACCTGGTTCTGTTCATAGTTGAACTTAGTGAAGATGAAAACTCTGACCAGTGCTTAAGAAGAGTGAATATATGAAACTGGGGCTCCTCTCATGAGCTCCTGTTCCTGGTGTGAGGATAATAGTCAAAATGGTGTTACCTTTTCTCTAGGGAAGTTCTTCCTGAGGGAATAAGGATCAAAAGGAACTGTGTTCCAGTGCTTTTTTCTTCTCATCTATAGGTAACTCAGCAAGAGTATGCAAAGGAAGGTGGGAAGGAGTTGGGTATTTGGACCCCTTTTCAGAGACAGTGGGACGTTGGGAGTTTTGCTGGGGTGTCTTTACAACCTTACTGTCTATTGTGGTCACAGTTTCACTGCTAGGTGAACTTCTTCTTCATGTTTAATTCTTTTGCCATTACAGGTTTTAATTTGGATGCTTTAAGGCATCTCTGACTTTCTGTATTTAGGGAACTCAGTAAGTATGGGTTGATTGAGATCTGGGTTCCCTTTAGAATTCTTCTGCAGAAATCCTTGTTGTATTTTCATTAGGGCTCAGTCATGGTTGCTAAGCCATGACTTCAGCTGCATATGCAGCAGTGAATGGCCTTGTTGGGCACCAATGGGAGAAGAAGTCCGTGGTCCTGCCAAGGATGATGCCCCTTCAGTATAGGGGAATGTCAGGGCAGAGAGGCAGGAAGGGGGGTGGATGGGGAGGGAGAACACCCTCATAGAAGAAGGGCGGATGGGATAGGGGGTTTATGGACAGGAAATCAGGAAAGGGAATAGCATTCGAGATGTAAATAAAAAATATCCAGACTCCTGAGGCTGCAGAGCAGAAGAGACCACCAACACTGCCCACCCCTGCCCACATCCCTGGCCCAAGAGGAAACTGTATAAGGCCTCTGGGCTCCCGTGGGGGAGGGCCCAGGAGCGGCAGGAGCCCTGCCTGAGACACCGCCGGAACCTGAAGGAAACAGACCGGATAAACAGTTCTCTGCACCCAAATCCCGTGGGAGGGAGAGCTAAACCTTCAGAGAGGCAGACACGCCTGCAAAACCAGAAGAGACTGCTCTCTGCACACATTACTGATTCCAGAGGAAAACACCAAAATCCATCTGGAACCCTGGTGCACAGAGGCTCCCGGAAGGGGCGGCGCAGATCTTCCTGGTTGCTGCCACCGCGGAGAGCCCATGGGCAGCACCCCGAGAGCAAACTTGAGCCTCGGGACCACAGGTAAGACCAACTTTTCTGCTGCAAGTGACCTGCCTGGTGAACTCAAGACACAGGTCCACAGGAACAGCTGAAGACCTGTAGAGGGGAAAAACTACACGCACGAAAGCAGAACACTCTGTCCCCATAACTGGCTGAAAGAAAACAGTAAAACAGGTCTACAGCACTCCTGACACACAGGCTTATAGGACAGTCTAGCCACTGTCAGAAATAGCAGAACAAAGTAACACTAGAGATAATCTGATGGCGAGAGGCAAGCGCAGGAACCCAAGCAACAGAAACCAAGACTACATGACATCATCGGAGCCCAATTCTCCCACCAAAACAAACATGGAATATCCAAACACACCAGAAAAGCAAGATCTAGTTTCAAAATCATATTTGATCATGATGCTGGAGGACTTCAAGAAAGACGTGAAGAACTCCCTTAGAGAAACACAGGAAAACATTAATAAACAAGTAGAAGCCTACAGAGAGGAATCGAAAAAATCCCTGAAAGAATTCCAGGAAAACACAATCAAACAGTTGAAGGAATTAAAAATGGAAATAGAAGCAATCAAGAAAGAACACAGGGAAACAACCCTGGATATAGAAAACCAAAAGAAGAGACAAGGAGCTGTAGATACAAGCTTCACCAACAGAATACAAGAGATGGAAGAGAGAATCTCAGGAGCAGAAGATTCCATAGAAATCATTGACTCAACTGTCAAAGATAATGTAAAGCGGAAAAAGCTACTGGTCCAAAACATACAGGAAATCCAGGACTCAATGAGAAGATCAAACCTAAGGATAATAGGTATAGAAGAGAGTGAAGACTCCCAGCTCAAAGGACCAGTAAATATCTTCAACAAAATCATAGAAGAAAACTTCCCTAACCTAAAAAAAGAGATACCCATAGGCATACAAGAAGCCTACAGAACTCCAAATAGATTGGACCAGAAAAGAAACACCTCCCGTCACATAATAGTCAAAACACCAAACGCACAAAATAAAGAAAGAATATTAAAAGCAATAAGGAAAAAAGTCGAGTAACATATAAAGGTACACCTATAAGAATTACTCCAGACTTCTCAACAGAGACTATGAAACATAGAAGATCCTGGGCAGATGTCATAAGACCCTAAGAGAACACAAAAGCCAGCCCAGGCTACTGTATCCTGCAAAACTCTCAATTAACATAGATGGAGAAACCAAGATATTCCATGACAAAACCAAATTTACACAATATCTTTCTACAAATCCAGCACTACAAAGGATAATAAATGGTAAAGCCCAACATAAGGAGGCAAGCTATACCCTAGAAGAGGCAAGAAACTAATCGTCTTGGCAACAAAACAAAGAGAAGAAAAGCACACAAACATAACCTCACATCCAAATATGAATATAACAGGAAGCAATAATCACTATTCTTAATATCTCTCAACATCAATGGCCTCAACTCCCCAATAAAAAGACATAGATTAACAAACTGGATACGCAACGAGGACCCTGCATTCTGCTGCCTACAGGAAACACACCTCAGAGACAAAGACAGACACTACCTCAGAGTGAAAGGCTGGGAAACAACTTTCCAAGCAAATGGTCGGAAGAAGCAAGCTGGAGTAGCCATTCTAATATCAAATAAAATCAATTTTCAACTAAAAGTCATCAAAAAAGATAAGGAAGGACACTTCATATTCATCAAAGGAAAAATCCACCAAGATGAACTCTCAATCCTAAATATCTATGCCCCAAATACAAGGGCACCTACATACGTAAAAGAAACCTTACTAAAGCTTAAAACACACATTGCACCTCACACAATAATAGTAGGAGATTTCAACACCCCACTCTCATCAATGGACAGATCATGGAAACAGAAATTAAACAGAGGCGTAGACAGACTAAGAGAAGTCATGAGCCAAATGGACTTAACGGATATTTATAGAGCGTTCTACCCTAAAGCAAAAAAGGATATACCTTCTTCTCAGCTCCTCATGGCACTTTCTCCAAAATTGACCATATAATTGGTCAAAAAATGGGCCTCAACAGGTACAGAAAGATAGAAATAATCCCATGCGTGCTATCGGACCAGCATGGCCTAAAGCTGGTCTTCAATAACAATAAGGGAAGAATGCCCACATATACGTGGAAATTGAACAATGCTCTACTCAATGATAACCTGGTCAAGGAAGAAATAAAGAAAGAAATTAAAAACTTTTTAGAATTTAATGAAAATGAAGGTACAACATACCCAAACTTATGGGACACAATGAAAGCTGTGCTAAGAGGAAAACTCATAGCGCTTGAGTGCCTGCAGAAAAGAAACAGGAAAGAGCATATGTCAGCAGCTTGACAGCACACCTAAAAGCTCTAGAACAAAAGAAGCAAATACACCCAGGAGGAGTAGAAGGCAGGAAATAATCAAACTCAGAGCTGAAATCAACCAAGTAGAAACAAAAGAACCATAGAAAGAATCAACAGAACCAAAAGTTGGTTCTTTGAGAAAATCAACAAGATAGATAAACCCTTAGCCAGACTAACGAGAGGACACAGAGAGTGTGTCCAAATTAACAAAATCAGAAATGAAAAGGGAGACATAACTACAGATTCAGAGGAAATTCAAAAAATCATCAGATCTTACTATAAAAGCCTATATTCAACAAAACTTGAAAATCTGCAGGAAATGGACAATTTCCTAGACAGATACCAGGTACCGAAGTTAAATCAGGAACAGATAAACCAGTTAAACAACCCCATAACTCCTAAGGAAATAGAAGCAGTCATTAAAGGTCTCCCAACCAAAAAAAAGAGCCCCGGTCCAGACGGGTTTAGTGCAGAATTCTATCAGACCTTCATAGAAGACCTCATACCAATATTATCCAAACTATTCCACAAAATTGAAACGGATGGAGCACTACCGAACTCCTTCTATGAAGCCACAATTACTCTTATACCTAAACCACACAAAGACCCAACAAAGAAAGAGAACTTCAGACCAATTTCCCTTATGAACATCGACGCCTAAAATACTCAACAAAATTCTGGCAAACCGAATCCAAGAGCACATCAAAACAATCATCCACCATGATCAAGTAGGCTTCATCCCAGGCATGCAGGGATGGTTTAATATCTGAGAAAAAAACCATCAACGTGATCCATTATATAAACAAACTGAAAGAGCAAAAACCACATGATCATTTCATTAGATGCTGAGAAAGCATTTGACAAAATTCAACACCCTTCATGATAAAAAGTCCTGGAAAGAATAGGAATTCAGGCCCATACCTAAACATAGTAAAAGCCATATACAGCAAACCAGTTGCTAACATTAAACTAAATGGAGAAGAACTTGAAGCAATCCCACTAAAATCAGGGACTAGACAAGGCTGCCCACTCTCTCCCTACTTATTCAATATAGTTCTTAAAGTTCTAGCCAGAGCAATCAGACAACAAAAGAAGGTCAAGGGGATACAGATCTGAAAAGAAGAAGTCAAAATATCACTATTTGCAGATGATATGATAGTATATTTAAGTGATCCCAAAAGTTCCATCAGAGAACTACTAAAGCTGATAAACAACTTCAGCAAAGTGGCTGGGTATAAAATTAACTCAAATAAATCAGTAGCCTTCCTCTACACAAAAGAGAAACAAGCCGAGAAAGAAATTAGGGAAACGACACCCTTCATAATAGACCCAAATAATATAAAGTACCTCGGTGTGACTTTAACCAAGCAAGTTAAAGATTTGTACAACAAGAACTTCAAGACACTGAAGAAAGAAATTGAAGAAGACCTCAGAAGATGGAAAGATCTTCCATGCTCATGGATTGGCAGGATTAATATAGTAAAATGGCCATTTTACCAAAAAGCGATCTACAGATTCAATGCAATCCCCATCAAAATACCAATCCAATTCTTAAAAAGAGTTAGACAGAACAATTTGCAAATTCATCTGGAATAACAAAAAAACCCAGGATAGCTAAAACTATCCTCAACAATAAAAGGACTTCAGGGGGAATCACTATCCCTGAACTCAAGCAGTATTACAGAGCAATAGTGATAAAAACTGCATGGTATTGGTACAGAGACAGACAGATAGACCAATGGAACAGAATTGAAGACCCAGAAATGAACCCACACACCTATGGTCACTTGATTTTTGACAAAGGAGCCAAAACCATCCAATGGAAAAAAGATAGCATTTTCAGCAAATGGTGCTGGTTCAACTGGAGGTCAACATGTAGAAGAATGCAGATCGATCCATGCTTATCACCCTGTACAAAGCTTAAGTCCAAGTGGATCAAGGACCTCCACATCAAACCAGACACACTCAAACTAATAGAAGAAAAACTAGGAAGCATCTGGAACACATGGGCACTGGAAAAAATTTCCTGAACAAAACGCCAATGGCTTATGCTCTAAGATCAAGAATCGACAAATGGGATCTCATAAAACTGCAAAGCTTCTGTAAGGCAACGGACACTGTGGTTAGGACAAAACGGCAACCAACAGATTGGGAAAAGATCTTTACCAATCCTACAACAGATAGAGGCCTTATATCCAAAATATACAAAGAACTCAAAAAGTTAGACCGCAGGGAGACAAATAACCCTATTAAAAAATGGGGTTCAGAGCTAAACAAAGAATTCACAGCTGAGGAATGCCGAATGGCTGAGAAACACCTAAAGAAATGTTCAACATCTTTAGTCATCAGGGAAATGCAAATCAAAACAACCCTGAGATTTCACCTCACACCAATGAGAATGGCTAAGATCAAAAACTCAGGTGACAGCAAATGCTGGCGAGGATGTGGAGAAAGAGGAGCACTCCTCCATTGTTGGTGGGGTTGCAGACTGGTACAACCATTCTGGAAATCAGTCTGGAGGTTCCTCAGAAAATTGGACATTGAACTGCCTGAGAATCCAGCTATACCTCTTGGGCATATACCCAAAAGATGCCCCAACATATAAAAAAGACACGTGCTCCACTATGTTCATCGTCGAGCCTTATTTATAATAGCCAGAAGCTGGAAAGAACCCAGATGCCCTTCAACAGAGGAATGGATACAGAAAATGTGGTACATCTACACAATGGAATATTACTCAGCTATCAAAAACAACGACTTTATGAAATTCAGTAGGCAAATGGTTGAACTGGAAAATATCATCCTGAGTGAGCTAACCCAATCACAGAAAACACACATGGTATGCACTCATTGATAAGTGGTTATTAGCCCAAATGCTTGAATTACCCTAGATGCCTAGAACAAATGAAACTCAAGATGGATGATCAAAATGTGAATGCTTCACTCCTTCTTTAAAAGGGGAACAAGAATACCCTTGGCAGGGAAGAGAGAGGCAAAGATTAAAACAGAGACTGAAGGGACACCCATTCAGAGCCTGCCCCACATGTGGCCCATATATATACAGCCACCCAATTAGACAAGATGGATGAAGCAAAGAAGTGCGGAAGTGTAGATCGCTCCTGAGAGACACAGCCAGAATACAGCAAATACAGAGGCGAATGCCAGCAGCAAACCACTGAACTGAGAATAGGACCCCCGTTGAAGGAATCAGAGAAAGAACTGGAAGAGCTTGAAGGGGCTCAAGACCCCATATGTACAACAATGCCAAGCAACCAGAACTTCCAGGGACTAAGCCACTACCTAAAGACTATACATGGACTGACCCTGGACTCTGACCTCATAGGTAGCAATGAATATCCTAGTAAGAGCACCAGTGGAAGGGGAAGCCCTGGGTCCATACATGACTGAACCCCCAGTGAACTAGACTGTTGGGGGGAGGCGGCAATGGGGGAGGGTGGGGAGGGAATACCCATAAGGAAGGGGAGGGGGCAGGGGGATGTTTGCACGGAAACCGGGAAAGGGAATAACACTCGAAATGCATATAAGAAATACTCAAGTTAATAAAAAAAAAAAGACTAAAAAAAAATCCAATTAAAAAAAGTAAAAAAAGGGACATTTAAGCTCTAGGGACAGGAGTTCTGACATACAGTTTGGCATACAGTAAAAATCTCCTTTTTGATCGTTGAATTCTCTGTATCTCTGAAAGGTAGCTGTGTATTCACTAAAATTTAGAGAACATATTAAGGTTCTAGATGTCAGTTGAGGCATATGCTATGTGCCTCTACACCTTGTGCAAAGAGTATTCAGGGGTTCCCTAACTGCCCTTGACCCTAGACTCTTGAAAGGGGGTGATTTTGGTGGAGAAAGCTCAGGCAATCCCTATGATGGCTATGGACCTGGGGATGGAAATGGTGGATATGGTAGCAAAGCGTTTAAACATAGAACAGAAACAGACTGCAGTTCTTAGCAAGAGAAAGAATGTTGTCGGGAAAGCTGCAGGACGCTTTGAGACAGTGGTCTGAAATGAACTAGAGGAACTGTAAAATTCTCCACAGAAGGTCTGAGGATCCATAGTCAGACAAGTTATTGCAGCTTAGACAGGGAACCCTTCTTCAAGACTGTCATAGCTACGGTTTGCAAAAATACAGCTGTTGATTAATGCACTATGATGCCAGTTAGATACACATTCCTTAGGTCTTCATCTGTTGTAGTTTTGTCTTTCTCTCCTCATTACATCAGGTATAACTTGCTCTATGTATTATGGTAATGATACCAGGACTAAACATTAAAGAATTTGTTAATTTAAAAGTTTTAGAAGTTTACAGCATTAAAAAGGTTAATAATCACTGGCTCTTAAGTTTGCCTGAGCACCTACAAATCTCACCAAGCCCAAGGAGCAGATAGAGCTCTCTTAGCTAAGATGAACTAACATCTGACACTGGCTTCAGATTAAACTTCACCATAGGGGAAACTGTTCTTTTCTGCTGATTTTTACCAGACAAAGGTCAAAAGTTTCTAGTCTCTTTATGGAGTTTGGTTATGGGTTAAAAATTTTTATATGGTACTCAAAGAGCTTCATTTCAAAATGTAAATTTTTAAGTTTCAAGCCTTAAAGCGATCAATAGTCAGTAACCTTGAAGACCATCAAGTCCTTTAAAATGTTCAGAAATATATTAAAGTCATGCTAAATACTGAGGCAGATAATTTCAAAATTAATCTTTGTTTAGTCTCCTGTTTTGTGTTTGAAAGGTACATATGAAATAGCTCTCTAGGAAGAGACAAAGTTTTAACTCAGATCTGTTAGGTAGGTACACGAACCCACCAAACCAATCAGAGATCTGCTGAATATGGCATTTAATGTGTTTAAATTTACCACAACAGACAGAAACTCCGAATCTTAACAGATTCCCCCAAGGTCTCCGTGAAGATATGGGAACAATGACAAAGGGCACCACCAGGATTGTGGTCTGATAACCACTGGGCATAAATGTCGCAATGTTTTGCCTGCTGCCAGAGCTCGGTGTAAACTGTGGACAAACAGAGGAGAACTGGAGAATTGATTGACATGTGTTGAGAAAACAAAGTGAAGTCAATCTCTCCTAAGTTACTCCTCTATAGGAAAAAGCTACTTATGTTCTAGGCCTAATGGCCAAAGACTGCCTCTGCCCTTGGTGCCATAGAGACACAGGAGCCTGTGATAACTCTCTTGGTTATAAGATATGGACTAGTCACTGTCATTTTAATTGGTACACAGGTCAATTAAATTATAATTTATCCTTCTTCAGCTCTCTGGTCACATGGACTGCTCAATTACTTAACAGCTTAACAGCTGAAAGAAAAAACAAATTTAAAAAATGCAAAACAAAAACAACGGAAAAAAAAAAAGAAACAGGGAACTAGCTCCTTACCGTAGTAATCTACTCCTTACTGTAGTAATCTACCACTGTGATATTAATAAGGGTAAACAGCTTTGCCTTTCCCACATGCTTTTACTAAATGACTGCTCTCAAATAATCAATTAGACATGTCACATACTAAATTATTGGTTGGAAAAATATAAAATTTGAACTCACTTAAGGTCTGAGAAAAATGTTTATGGAAAGTGGTTGAGGTTGATAAATGCAAGTAATGAAAAGTAGAGGATGTAAAGCAACTTGGATGGTGATTTAAAAATAAAAAATGCTCCAGATGAAAGATGTTTAAAGTTGGTAATTGCAAGTTATGATCATTGGCGGTTCTAAAAGGATGTTTTAAGGCATATGAAGTTATAGAGATATAAGAAATGGTTTAAGGAATAAAGTCTAGATAGACTTCTGGATTGACAGGAAAATGTTCTGTGGCTTTTAAGCCTAAATCTTTTAATAGCTCTCAAAGGCACACGTCTATTCCTATTTTATAACAATCACCTGTTAACTACTTTTTTCTAAAATACGGATTTCCATACAATGGTAAAAACTGATGTCCATCCTTTTGTAAACCAAAGTTAACATAAGCTTCAGGAAATCAAGAGACTTAAAAGGTGGATTTGCCTAACACAGATTAAGTGAACTCCAGATAAGCATCCCTGCTTATTCTTGAAAATGGGATTTTCCCCTTGGTGTTGGGATTCCTTACCTTCCTCAACTACTAGACAATTTCAATTTCTGTTGCGAGTCTGCACTCATCTCAGCACACTTTCACCTGGATGACAGACTCCATCCAGGGATCCAGGGATCACCTGTGGGACGGCTGAACTCAGGACTTGCTAAAAGCTGGTGTTAACCAGTCCAGCTGGTGTGATTGTTCCTTCTCTTTCATCAGTAACAGCTTCTGATAAATCCCCCATTGCCCAGTCTTTGCCTAGCATCTCAGCCTTCCTGGGTCCCTTTGCATGTTCTAATGTCAGCAGGAAACAGATGCAGAAGAGCAATCTGACATCCATTGTCCCACTTTACAGGCTGAAATGCTAGGTCACAAAGGAACTCCCCTGGGCACACACTGTGAAAACGACCCCTCTTCATGGTCCTGTTAGTCTTGATGGCTCTGAAAATAGATGCAACACAATGCTGGATTCATCATTCTCATCAGAAGTTTGACCCCTGGAATCAGCAATGGGTCTGTCATCAGACAACGCTCCCAGGACTGGTAAAAATCAGACTAGTAAAAGACTCTAGGGATGAGTTTTCTATTTCGTATTTCACCAGAGGGGTCAAGGGCACCACAAGAAAATCCACAGAATAAAAATCCTGAGGTCACAGGGCCTCACAGAGACTTGACTGCCAATCAATCAGGGAACCTGTAGGAGGCTGACCTAGGCACTGGGCACATATGTTATGGTTGTGTGGCTTGGTCTTCTTGAGGGGCCCCTAACAGGGGGAGCACAGGCTGCATTTGACTCTTTTACCTGCATTTGGGCCCCTTTCCTCTAACTGTGCTGCCTTGCCTAGACTTAATATGAGGGAGGGTGCAACTTGATATGCCATATTTGGTTGATATCCCTGGGGGATGGGGCTGCGGTTTTCTGAAGAGATCAGGAGTGAGCTGTGGGATTGTGCAAAAGGACTTGGAGAAAAAGAGGGAGAGGAAACTATAGTTAGGGTGTAATCTATGACAGAAGAATTAATAAGAATGCAATACTAGGTAGGGAAGGGACTACTCCAGGATTTGAACAAGAGTCTGCAGGGACATTCCAGAGTTTAACCAACACTGAAGTCCTTTAGATTGAATCAGGTTGAGTTCATATTAGTGCAGATCCTAAACCAATAGTGTTAATGGGTAAGGTGGAGAGGCAGGGAGTAAGGGAAGAGGATGGGAGAAAAATGTGGGGTTTAAAGGCAGGCAGATTTTCAAACACTGACTCTACAAGGCAAAGAACCAGGACTTGACAGCCAATCTGAATCTAGGTGTGACAAACAATCTCCATGAGCCTCCGGAGGAATCAGGTATGAAAACAGATGGATTTTAAAGTGTTGGATGCCAGTCTGAGAGATGATCCATTTTTATTTCAAGGCAATGTTGGCCCCATTGAGTTGTAGAAGTTCTATCACTGTCTTACATAAGGTTTTATTTCTGTGACCAGACACCACGATCAGACCAACTCTTATGAAAGAAAAGATTTAATTGTGGCTGGCTTACAGTTCAGTACTTTAGTCCATTGTCACCATGCGGCATTGGGCATACAGACAGTCATAGTGCTGGACTGCTAGCTGAGAGATCTATATCTGGATTGCAGGCAGCAAGAAAGAGACAATAAGCCACTACTCCTAGCTTGATGTTTGGGGATATCAAAGTCCACTCTCAGCAAATACTTCCTTAATGAACAGCATGGTTACTTCAACAAGTCACATCTGCTAAGAGTGCCATTGCTTATGGGCCTGTGGGGGTCAACTGCGTCAGACACTCACACTGAAACTTATACACAATCGAAGATGGGGATATGGGGAAGCACCCTGTGGAAACTAATTCTGGACATGACAAAGCGGTAATACCCTTCAGTAAGCATGTTCTAAAAACCTGAATAACCTGCTTCATATGTGTTCCAACTCTATATGGTAAGAGGCAGAGAGCAAAGCTATGGACTACCTCAGGATAGAAGTAAGTGAATGAGACCACAGTCACTGTTTCTATCTCTCATATAGATCTTTCAATTGCTTGGTTAGAATCAAACGGAGAAATTTTATGTTATTTGGGACTATTGTGAAGGGTGTCATCTCCCTAATTTCTTTCTCAGCATGGTTATCCTTTGAATATTGGAAGGCTACTGATTTGTTTGAGTTAATTTTATACCCAGCCACATTGCTGAAGTTGTTTGTCAGGCTTAGTAGTTCTCTGGTGGAACTTTTGTGGTCACTTAAGTATACTATCATATCATCTGCAAATAGTGATATGTTGACTACTTATATCCCTTCGACCTCTTTCTGTTATCTAATTGCTCTTCCTAGGATTTCAAGTACTATATTGAATAGGTGGGAAGAGAGTGGGCAGCCTTGTCTAGTCCCTGATTTTAGTGGGATTGCTTCACGTTTCTCTCCATTAAGTTTAATGTTAGCTACTGGTTTGGTGTATATGGATTTTACTGTGCTTAGGTATGGGCCTTGAATTCCTGATCTTTCCAGGATTTAATCACGAAGGGATGTTGAATTTTGTCAAATGCTTTCTCAGCATCCAATGAAATGATCATATGGTTTTTACCGTTGAGTTTGTTTATATAGTGGATTATGTTGATGGTTTTCCATATATTGAAGTATCCCTGCATACCTTAGATGAAGTCTACTTGATCATGATGATTGTTTTGACGTGTTCTCGGTTTTGGGTTGGATGAATTTTATTGAGAATTTTTGCGTCAATATTCATAAGGGAAATTGGTCTGAAGTTCTCTTTCTTTGTTGGGTCTTTTTGTGGTTTAGGTTTAAGTGTAATTGTGGCTTCTTAGAAGAAATTTGGTAGTGCTCTGTCCGTTTCAATGTTGTGGAATAATTTGGACAGTATTGGTTTGCGGTCTTTTATGAAGGTCTGATAGAATTCTGCACTAAACCCATCTGTTCCTGGGTTCTTTTCGGTTGGGAGACTTTTAATGACTGCTTCTATTTCTTTAGGAGTTATGGGGTTGTTTCAATGGTTTATTTGTTCCTGATTTAACTTTGTGTTTGAGACTAAAACTGCAATGGGGAACCCCAACCTTCCCAGCAAATCCCTCATACCCTGAGGCTAAATAAAGTTCTCTCTTCATTAAGGTGCCTATAGTCTCATCATTGGTCTCAGTGAAATGAACAGCACAAGGTAGAAGCCCTTGATGCTAAGAAGTATGATAAGCCAGTGTGGGTTATGCCAGCTCTGAGTGGTCACTAATGCTGTGATGTCACAGAGAGCCATTGTGAGACATGACCAACAGCTGATCATATAACTCACTGTCTGGGCTGTTTTGTGTCCTTCTGTGTGGAGCGTTCGTTGGTGTTGGACTGTGGGACTTGGAGACTGGTGGTTGGACTGAAATTGGTGTTTGGATTGGATTTGGACTTCGGTGATTGGATTTCGACATTGATCATCAGCTATACTTGTTTATGTGAGTTTATTCATCTGCAGGTTTTATTTACAGTTTCCCCTTCTCGGTTTTGTTTAATTTATTTCATTTTGTTTCCCGGATTAATATCCATTTCTTTTACTTCCTTTGTTCCTTCCTTCTTTCTCTCATTTTCCCATTTTTCTTCTTTCTTTATTGCTTTCTCTCTCCTTCAGTTTGGGTTGGTCTTCTTGTTCTATGGAGACTGTGTTTCGTTGTTTGACTTGGCCAACTAGGAACTTTTTCTGTAGATCATGGTAGCCTCAAATTCAGAGATTTGTCAGTCTTGCCTCCTGAGTGCTGTGATGAATTTTGGGACAAAACCTGAGTAGCACCCTGCTTGGCCAACATCCATATTTCTTTTTCTGACATGTCTTTTACTTTGTTACTTTGTGTTACTCTATAGCTCATGCTACCTGTTATCCTCCAGTCTCCTCATTGTTCACTTTTCCTTTAGCCCTGCCACAAAACACCAAGATACTGCTTATGAGGAAAAATGTGTTATTTGTCTCTGTTGGGATGTGTTATTCCCCATATAACACAGTGACTTTAAAGTGCATCCATTTCCAGAAAAAGAATTGACAAATTGTGATTCTTATTCCTAGGTGTTGTGGTACTTTTGCCCCCATCTCGTGTATATACTGGGGCAGCTTGAATCCCAAGCCTTTCTGGGTAAGGCTATCTTGATCAAATGTGACCTTTAACTCCGTGCTTTCCCTTCATAATGGATGCCTTAGGTAAGTTCGTCAATGTGTTCTCCTTTGAAATGGGGATCCTTGTTCTCCTGTAGAATTTGTTGTCTTCCATTGCCCTTGCTTTCTTTCTGCTTTGAGCTTCTTCCTTCTTTCCATCCACTGTGTTTGTCTTTGCTTTGTTCTGATTTCCCTGTGCTTTCATGGCAGAGCGAAACTTTTCTTTGGGGATATCTCTGACTTTTAATTTTAGAATCTCTAGCATTAAGCTTTCCTAAGTAGCTAATTTTAATTTCCTAGGTAGTTCTAATTTGTTTTTTTCTGCCATCTTTACTCTCTGTAGCTCCTGGTGACTCTGACAAAGAGAAGGGAAGTTTGATAATGTCAAATGTGCTCAGGGCCAGTGACCATGAAAGAAGCATCTTGGCACAGGATTACTTTATCATGGGCATTCTAGATAAAGGTGCATTTGCACAAGTCAAGGTGGCTCTCCACCTTAATACTCGGACACTGGTAGCCATCAAAATATTGGAAAAGGGCAAAAATAAAAAATCCCAAGTTGTGTCCGAGATTGATCTCATGAGATCGCTATACCACAGGCATATAATACAGCTTCTCCAGGTGATCGAATGCAGTCACAAAACATTTCTTGTGATGGAATTGGCAGGCAAAGGATCCCTGCAGAAATACATCAACAAGTATGGGCATCTGGATGAGGGAGAGGCACAGACTATATTTCTTGAGCTATGCTTGGCCATCGACTATATTCATAGCCAGAATATTGCCCACCGTGACATCAAGGCTGAAAATGTCTTATTGGATTGGGAGGGGCATGTGAAACTTGCTGACTTTGGTTTAAGCAAAAGACTGGAATCTGGGGAAAAGAGCAACGGCTTTTGTGGCACAGCACAATATTCTGCTCCTGAAGTGTTCCTTCACACACCATATGATGCCATCGTCAGTGACATGTGGAGCTTAGGGGTCCTCCTCCATTATTTAGTTATCGGATTCCTTCCATTTAGAGAAAAAGGGTTCTCCAAGATAAAGTATGAAATCCTGTCCTGGAGTGGTTGTATCCCATATTACTTATCGCCGGACCTTCACAACGCTTTGAAGAGATTAATGACAAAAGACCCCACAAAGAGACCATCCATTAAAGAAATATTGGCCCACCCATGGCTGTGCCATAATCAAGACTCATTGAGCTGCTCATATGAAATACCTAGACAGCCTGAGCCCAACATTGCTTTCTCAATGTATTTAATGGGCTGTAACATTCAAGAGCTCAGAAATGCTTTGAGGAAACGTATATATAACCAGGTAATGGCCACTTACCTGCTAATAAAAAAAAAGCCTGGCTCTCAGCTCCAGTTGTATCATGATGGAGGGCAGGGTGGTTCTCCGGACCCTGCTCAGCCTGCAAGGAGGTTAACAAGTGCCCCGAACCGCCCTACTTTCTCTTTGCACACTCTCTCTGATGGAGGTGGGGGGAAAGGGTATAAGAGGAGGCACAGTATGCCTCCCTCCATTTCTACACTTAAGAGTAGCTTCCAGAAAAACACCTTACCACTGCAGAAGCTTGTGCCTCACTGTGGAAAGGGGGCATTTAGAGAGAAGGAGGACAGCATCGATAACACAACTTCACCATCAAGGAGAGGAAAGGCGACAGCCGCAAGAACAACAACATCATCATCAACAACAACAAAGACCTCATTAGGAACCAGTTGGTCACTGTTCACACCCTCACAAACCCCGACCTTTGAAAACACAGCAGATGTGGCTAATGAGAGCTCGAAGTCTACAGACAAAAGTGGCCGCACACTCTCTTGTGGGTCCACGATCAGGAGTCCCTTCCCCAGTAAGAAGATCAAGGAAGAGAATCCAGGCACGGAATACTTACAAGACATCACCTCAGACTCCAGGGAAGCAGACCATCAGGAGCAACTCCAAAGGCAGCACCAGGGTGTTCCCAGAGTCCCTCTGAGAAGGTTGGGCTGGAAGGGCCTGAAGAAGACGATTTTCAAAGCCTTAAGAAGCTTGTGTTGCTGCCTCCCAGTGACAAATAGCAAAATCATGGCAGTCAACGAAGAGTGCCGCAGAGATTCAGGCTAAGACAAGTAGATAGGGAGTGATATGGAAAGATGCACTCTCTTGCTGCTTCTCCCCTTAAAACAGTCTCAGCATGCACATTGAGGAGTTTGGCGACGTCATATCTATCGTGCCAGAGAGAAAATCCCATCCTGTCCTCCGTTATATGAGTAGTCCTCCAAAACTTGAGCTACCTGTACACAGCAAAAGATAGTGGCCCATCCTTTCCAGGCAAGGATGCTGGAGAAGGTTGGTAAAGGGATCCAAGGTGCACTCCGGAGGAACCATCCTGAGGGCCCATGTCAGCACAGGGCCAGCACAGTCAAGCATAAATCCTGTAGATTCCCTTTTTTCATTTTCATTCATTCTTTCTTTTTTAACAACAGTAAGAGGCACGCGTTTATCAAATACCCAGTTATAGGAGGAGGATGCCCGAAGCAGAACTGCAGTTCACACAGGCTGCCTCTGCTTTATGCCTGTGTGAGCGTCATTGGCAGGGACACCTTACAAGCTCAGGAACTGGGTTCCATCATCAGCTTGAGACAGGTAGAAGGTGGCTGTCCCACTGTTCTGCTCCTGTATGTAATGCATGACAAGGGGGCAGCAGAAGCCTCCAGCAATGTGACAGTGCAGCCACCAAAGCCAAGGCCTGTCATGCAACAGCCATAAATCCCAGTCACCGAGACCGCAGCCTCAACCAATTGGCCCAGCTTAGGACAGCTCACCCCGTAGACATCCCTGAGTGAATAGTGATTCTCCACCATGATACACCCAAAGGCCGTGTAGTCTCCTCGGCTCAGAGCAGCTGCTACCTGGGCTGTTCTCCAGATCTTGCCTACCATGTGCCAGGCCTGCCAGCTCTCCTTGCACATCAGCTCCCTTCCTGCCTCAAGCTCCTCCATCCACATGTATGGAAGCCTCTCCTTGCCCAGGGCCTGGACCACTTCTTCACATTTACACCAATGAATCTGGTACTTTCTGGAGCCCAGGGGTTTGGAGGACATTGAAGTTTGTGTTGAGCACAACCAATCTGGGGTCTGACAGTAGTGCCAGACTTGTTTCTGGGACCTGCAGTCAATGAGTAGCACATAGCCTTTCTGCCACAGCAGTTCATTGATGAGTTGGTCCATGAAGCCACAGGACGCCCCTGCAAAACCGTGCTCAGCCCGTTGGCACGCCTGAACCCTGGCAGCTATTGCCCTTGAGTGTGGGCAGAGCTGCTGGGGGAAGGTGTACCCAGTCACTTTTAGAGAAGCTGAGCTGGAAAGTCCAACCCCCTGGAGCACTGAGCTGACCTCCACTGCACTGAAGCCAGAGAGGGGGTAAAAGCTGGGTAATATTGAATCATTCCCTTGACATAATTGTCCCATTGTGGGTTTCCTGGCTCCAAGGACCACTCTGCTGAGGGCTGTGGGGATAGCAGTCACTGGGACTCATCTGCATCTTTGGAAACTGTGAGGAGAGAAGCCCATCTGCACACGGGCTGCCCACTAGCGAGGTCACAAACTCCAGAGCCATGGGCAGCACCAGGACCTGGTTGTATTCCCTGTGCTCCCGATGTAGTTGTCATGGCCAGGTGCCAACACTGTCAGCTCATGTTTGGCTCCTAACTCATCCATGAAGGCCCGCCAGTCCTTGGCCAGCAGCTCTACAACCCAGGGCAAACTCCAAACAGCCATGATGCTCGTCTGCAGCTCAAGCACCGTCCCCCGTGGGATGCTGGAGTTCTACTGAGAAGTTTTGTGTCTGCTTCAAGTGACCTTTGAAGCCTTCTGGTCCCCGGAGGACGATAGTGGAGAGTGGAGAGGAGCCTGCTGAGGATGCAGGAAGGAGAGAGCCAGGTAGGAATTTCAGGTGGCTATGTGTTAGGTAGGGGGGAGCTCTGTTCATATCACAAGCTTAAATTAGAGTAATAGTGTTGTGTTTCCCTGAAGTCTGAAGGAAGAATCAGGGAAGAAAGTCTGGGTGGTGTTCCTTCTGCCTGTCCCACATAGGAGCTCCACACCTGGCAGCTGTCCACCATTAGCTGTGGTCCAGTGCACTGCTCTTCACAGCATTCAGAAACCTTAGAAAAACGAAACATCCATGGAGCGCTGGTGATTACAAAGGTAACTCGGAAGAAACGCCAGACTCTAGAGAACCCTCGTGCACAGTGAGGACAGCAGCTCAGTCGCCTGTCTCGAGGTGTACTTTCGAGCTGAGGAGACAGTGGTCCTGAATGCAGAGGAAGGAACTCAGAGGACCATGTTCCATTTGTCCAAGAGATATGTGTGACCAGGTTAGTGGCAGCCACAGAACTGAGAAGCAGCAAAAGTGCATCTGGAGTCCCGAAGTGAATTCAGAGGGTCAGAGACTCCTTAGCCCCACAGCTCTGTTTGCAGTCCTCCATAGTATCCTGGATAGTGCTCAGACATTCTGAGAGATATCCAGAAGAACTTACAAAGCTACCAGCTCTAGTCTCTGATTGTGCAGATTACATTCAAACTTGAGTCATTTGATGGGTATTCTTTATATCTGGTAGGACACACACACACACACACAGTGACTCACACAGAAAGAGACACATGCACAGTGGATAATAATGAAGATTACTCGAAGTGGACGGAATCCACAACAAAAAAGGTAATTTCATATTTTGAGTAATTCCTTCTTCTGGAAACATTCCTCCATATTAGTTTTGTTTATTCTCCACTCCATTCTGACAAATCAACACCCTATTCTTCTGTTTTCTAGAAGTCATGGGAAGCCAGGAGGTGCCTCCTTCCCCATTTTGGCCCAGAGCATGCAGTCCTGTGCAAGGTGAGGCTTAACTATTACCTGTCATTTGAGGAGAGCCAAGGTGAGGCCTGAAGTGCTTGCCACTAGAGTCCAGAGAAGTTGCTGGTAAGAAGGATTGCATGGGCATGGAAATGTTGATGGTAAAACAGATGAGATCCCCTGATATGATAGTGTGGGTTTCCTCTCGGTGGCCCATTGTTATTTGCCATGTTCCCACCAAGTAGAAAAACCCAGAACCCCTCAAAGCTGTTAAAGAGGAACTGGATTCCTCTATCCCCTAACTCGACTCTTTTGGAAACTCGTGTATATTCTTCAATTTTACCACAGAGCTTGCTCTTGGAATGCTTATGTCCTTGCTACATCTACCATTCCTGCTGCTGCCGCTGCTGCTGCTGCCTCTGCTGCTGCTGCTGCTGCTGCTGCTGCTGCTGCTGCTGCTGCTGCCTCTGCTGCTGCCTCCGCTGCCGCCACCACTTGTGGTTCTGCTTCATTGATTTGTCCATTGCAGGCTGGGAAGGGCCATGAGCTTCTGGATCCAATCAGTGAGCATTCCAAAGCCTTCTGTTCAGGAAACTGCAGAAAACACCAGGAACATCACTCAGCACAGTACAGGACTTGCAGCCAGCCTTACCTGCAGGGACGTGGGAAAGGGCCCCCCTTCCGAACACAGAAAACCTGGGTGGACGAGAGGCACACAGGAGGTTCTTCTTGGCTCAGGCCATCGGGAAGGGGTGGTCATTTACAGTTTCACAACTGGCCTTTTGTAATTCTTCTCAAAAGTCCTTGTTTTCAGATCTCCTTCACGGAAGAAGCTCCTGCCCACTGATACAGATGTAGGGCAAAGCTGGACCTAAGAGTGGGTGGGCTGAGAAGAACAAGAAAGATGTGTTCTGATTCCAGGAGCACCCAGCACCTTATCCTCACCAAGGTTGTGAGAGAATACTATCAGAGGCAGTTTGATGATCTTCCTCAAGGGGAACAGTTCCTTTCTGTTCTTCTAAGAGCCAAGGAACCATGGTAAGGTGCTTCTCACATCCCCTCCTTCCATCACCTCCATTGCTTGTGCATGAGCCAAGAAGAGATAGCTAATAGAAGTCCCTTCCCTTGGGGATATTTAAGCAAGAGTGAGTTCAGTTGTGACTTCTGTCTTTCATGTTCTCTGTGTCTCCCATTCTCCTAAAAAGAGCATCTGGTTTTTATTTATGGAACTGCACAGAAATATCACATGAAGAATGATGGAGTACTCTATGGAAATATTTAACAGAGGTTTAAAACTTTATCAATTCACTGTCTTCAAGTGGCCAAGACCAAAAGCACTAACCCACATATTTCTCAACCAATAACCAAATATTGAATTCACAATGTATGAGAGATATTCACTTTAGATTATTTTCAACACTGATAATTTCTGCTTTCACAAACAACACACATGGGTTTTTCCATGTCTTGGGGAAACATACAATTTAAGGTTTCTGCCTTGTATTGGCATAGGTGTAAAAGCTGACTGCATGGAATGTAAGGAAGCTTGACTGTTAGTTGTTCTGGTAAAATGGGGTGACTTTTACACTGTCCTTGTAAAATGGGTTAAACACACAGCCAGAACTCAGAGTAAAGTTGTGTTCTCATTCTTTCAGTGATCTCTCGGTGAGTTATTACCTCTGGCTATGAGATCCTCAAAACTTCCAGTGTTGTAGAGTGTTACCTAAATTTTATTCCATATAGATTTTCACAGTCTCCTTGAGCGTTCAGCACAGATAAATTCCAGCAGTGATCCTCAGTCACTGATTAGGAAATTGTCAAAAACTAAAATGTACACAGGAAGGTAGACTGTCTCTGAGGAATGACAACCAAGTTTGACCACTGAGCTCTCAACATGGAAACATACATGTATGCACCAAACCTATATACTCACGAACACATACAAACCAATACAATCTCTCCTTATCACACTCCTTCCCCTAACTATTGTGTTTTTTTTCCCTTAGGAGACATTCTTAGAGTCTAGTGCTCATAGTGAATCCTGGTGCTTTCATAGATTTTGTTTGGAATTTACAGCACGTAGACTTTCATCTCTCTCTCTATTGAAATTCTTGCTGTCTTGCAGGTCCCAGAAAGCCCTTTTTCTCCGCACTCAAATTCAGTGGTCAGCCCTTGGCACTAACCGGCCTGTCCTAGTGTTAGCACAGTGCATCACTGAGTCTTCTGTGATGCTGTCTTCAACTGCTCCTAGTGAAGCACTAGACTTTACTTCATGTCCCAGTGGCTACTTCTGAGTCCTGCTTGCTGGGACTCCTGCCTGAGGTGATAATTTTGATGGAATTTCTGTGCAATTCTTTTATTTTTTTAAATTTTTTATTAGATATATTTCTTTACTTACATTTTAAGTGTTATTCCCTTTCCTGGTTTCCTGTCCAAAAGTCCCCAAACCCTCCACTCCACTCCCCCTCTCCCATATGGGTATTCCACCCACACATCCCTCTTACTTCCCCAAATATTCCTCTGTACTGGGGGTCCAACTTTGGCAGGACCAATGGCTCCCCTTGCACTGGTGCCCCAACAAGCATATTCTCTGCTACATATGCAATTGGAGCCCTGGGTCAGTTCATGGGAAGGCTTTCGGTAGTGGTTTAGTCCCTGGAAGCCCTTGTTGGTTGGCATTGTTGTTTTTATGGGGTTGCAAGCTCCTTCATCTCCTTCAATCCTTCTTCTAATTTCCCCCAGGTAGTCCTGTTCTCAGTTCAGTGGTTTGCTACTAGCATTGACCTCTGTATTGGACATGCTCTGGATGTGTCTCTCAGGAGAGATCTATATCTGGTTCCTTTTAGCATGCATTTTTTAGCTTCATCAATCTTATCTAATTTTGGTGGATGTGTGTGTGTGTGTGTGTGTGTGTGTGTGTGTGTGTGTGTGTCTGCCACATGTGTGGCAGGCTCTGAATGGCCGTTTTTTGAGTCTCTGCTCTAAAATTTGCTTCCATAACCCCTCCTATCAACACTTTCCCCCTCTTAAGAAGGAGTGGGAGCATCCCCATTGTAGTCATTCTTGTTCTTGAGCTTCCTGTGGTGTGTGGATTGCATCTTGGGTAATTCGAGCTTTTTGGCTAATATCCACTTGTAAATGAGTGCATACCAAGTGTGTTTTTCTGTGATTGAGTTACCTCACCCAGGATGAGTTTTCTAGTTGATTCCATTTGCCTCTGAATTTCATGAAGTCATTGTTTTTGATAGCTGAGTAGTACTCCATTGAGTAGATGTACCACATTTTCTGTATCCATTCCTCTATTGAAGAACATCTGGATTCTTTCTAGCTTCTGGCTATTATAAATAAGGCTGCGATGAACATAGTGGAGCACGTGTCTTTTTTATATGTTGGGGCATCTTTTGGGTATATGCCCAAGAGAGGTATAGCTGGGTCCTCAGGTAGTGGAAGGTTCAGTTTTCTGAGGAACGTCCAGACTAATTTCCAGAATGGTTGTACCAGTTTGCACTCCCACCAACAATGGAGGAGTGTTCCTCTTTCTCCGCATCCTCGCCAGCATCTGCTGTCACCTGAGTTTTTGATCTTAGCCATTCTCACTGGTGTGAGGTGAAATCTCAGGGTTGTTTTGATTTGCATTTCCCTGATGACTAAGGATGTTGAACATTTCTTTAGTTGCTTCTCAGCCATTCAACTTTCCTCAGGTGAGAATGTTTTGTTTAGCTCTGCACCCCATTTTTAATAGGCTTATTTGGCTCTCTGGAGTCTAACTTCTTGAGTTCTATGTATATTTTGGATATTAGCTCTCTATCACATGTAGGATTGATAATGATCTTTTCCCAATCTGTTGGTTGTCGTTTTGTCCTACTGTCAGTGTCTTTTGCTTTACAGAAGCTTTGCAGTTTCATGAGGTCCCATATGTCAATTCTTGATCTTAGAGCATAAGCCCTTGGTGTTTTGTTCTGGAAACTTTCCCCAGTGCCTATGTGTTCGAGACTCTTTCTCACTTTTTTTTCTATTAAGTGTATCTGGTTTGATGTGGAGGTCCTTGATCCACTTGGACTTAAGCTTTGTCCATGGTGATAAGAATTGGCCAATTTGAATTCTTCTACATGCTGACCTCCCGTTGAACCACCACCATGTATTGAAAATGCTATCTTTCTTCCACTGGATGGTTTTAGCTCCTTTGTCAAAGACTAAGTGACCAAAGCTGTGTGGGTTCATTTCCATGTCTTCAATTCTGTTCCACTGATCTGTCTGCCTGTCTCTGTACCAATACCACACAGTTTTTATGACTATTGCTCTCTAATACTGCTTGAAGTCAGGTATGGTGATTCCCCCAGAAGTTCTTTTATTGTTGAGTACAGTTTTAGCTATCCTGAGATTTTTGTTATTCCAAGTGAAATTGGAAGTTGCTTTTTCTATCTGTATAAAGAATTGAGTAGGAATTTTGATGGGGATTGCATTGAATCTGTAGATTGCTTTTGGCAAAATAGCCATCTTTACTATATTAATCCTGCCAATCCATGAGCATGGAAGATCTTTCCATCTTCTGAGATCTTCCTCAATTTCTTTCTTCAGAGAATTGAAGTTCTTGTCATACAGATCTTTAACCTTCTTGGTTAAAGTCACACCAAGATATTTGCTATTATTTGGGATTATTATGAAGGGTGTTATTTCCCTAATTTCTTTCTGAGCCTATTTATCCTTTGAGTAGAGGAAGGCTACTGATTGGTTTGAGTTAATTTTCTACCCTGACACTTTGCTGAAGTTGTTTATCAGGTTACGAAGTTCTCTGGTGGAACTTCCGGGTCACTTTAGTACACCATCTTATCATCTGAAAATAGTGATATTTTGATTTCTTTCCTTCCAATTTGCATCGCTTTGACCTCCTTTTGCTGTCTGATTGCTCTGGCTAGGACTTCAAGTACTATATTTAATAAGAAGGGAGAGAATGGCCAGCCTCGTCTCATCCCTGATTTTAGTGGGATTGTCTTAAGTTTAGATTTAGATTGATGTTACCTAATGGTTTGCTGTATATGGCTTTTACTATGTTTACATATGCTCCTTGAATTCCTGATCTTTCCAGGACTTTTATCATGAAGAGGATTTGATTTTTGTCAAATGCTTTCTCAGCATTTAATGAAATGATCATGTGGTTCCTATCTTTGAGTTTGTTTGTATAGTGGATTGCATTGTTGGATCTTCATATGTTAAACCATTCCTGCATCCCTGGGATGTAGCTTACTTGATCATGATGGATGATCATTTTGATGTGTTTTCGATTCGATTTGCAAGAATTTTATTGAGTATTTTTGTGTCAATATTCATAAGGGGAATTGGTCTGAAGCTCTCTTTCTTTGTTGGTTCTTTGTGTGGTTTTGGTATAAGAGTAATTTTGGCTTCAAAGAAGGAATTTGGTAGTGCTCCGTCTGTTTCAATTTTGTGGAATAGTTTGGACAGTATTGGTATGAGGTCTTTTATGAAGGTCTGAATGAATTCTGCACTGGACCAATCTGGACCTGGGCTCTTTTTGATTGGGAGACTTTTAATAATGGCTTCTATTTCTTTAGGAGTTATGGGGTTGTTTCAATGGTTTATTTGTTCCTGATTTAACTTTGGTACCTGGTATCTGTCTAGAAAATTGTCCATTTCCTCCAGATTTTCCAATTTGGTTGAACATAGGCCTTTGTAGTAGGATCTGATGATTTTTTAAATTATTTCAGGTTCTTTTGTTATGTCTACCTTTTCATTTAGAATTTTTAAATTTGGATACACTCCCTATGCCCTCTGGTTAGTCTGGTTAAGGGTTTATCTATTTCGTTTTTTTTTTTTTCTCAAAGAACCAGCTCTTGGTTTTGTTGATTCTTTGTATAGTCCTTTTTGTTTGTACTTGCTGATTTCAGCCCTGAGTTTGATTATTTCCTGCCTTTTACTTCTCTTTGGTTTATTTCTTTTTGTTCTAGAGCTTTTATGTGTGCTGTCAAGCTGCTGACATATGCTCTCTCCTGTTTCTTTTTGCAGGTACTCCGAGCTATGATTTTCCTTTTATTACCGCTTTCATTGTGTTCCTTAAGTTTGGGAATGTTGTATCTTCATTTTTCATTAAATTCTAAGAAGTCTTTAATTTTTTTATTTCTTCCTTGACCACGTTGTCAGTGAGTAGAGCATTGTTCAACTTCCGTGTATATGTGGGCTTTCTGTCATTATTGTTGTTATTGAAGACCAGTTTAATGTGTAGTGATCTGATAGGATGCATGGGATTATTTCTATCTTCCTGTATCTGTTGAGGCCAGTTTTGCGACCAATCATATGGTCAATTTTGGAGAAGGTTCCATGAGGTGCTGAGAAGAAGGCATATCCTTTTGATTTAGGATGGAATGTTATATAAATATCTGTTACATCCATTTGGTTCATAACTTTTGTTAGTTTCTCTATGTCTCTGTTTAATTTCTGTTTACATGATCTCTCCATTGATGAGAGGGGCCTGGTGAAATCTCCTACTATTTTCATGTGAGGTGTAGTGTGTGCTTTGAGGTTCAGTAAGGTTTCTTTTATGAATATTGGTGCCCTGGCATTTGGAGCATAGATATTTAGGATTGAGAGTTCATCTTGGTGGATTTTTCCTTTGATGGATATGAAATGTCCTTCCTTATTGTTTTTACTGACTTTTGGTTGAAAGTCATTTTTATTTGATATTAGAATGGCAATTCCAGCTTGTTTCTTTGGGCCATTTGCTTGGACAAGTTTTTCCAGCCATTTACTCTGAGGTAGTGTCAGTCTTTGTCTCTTAAGGTGTGTTTCCTGCATGTAGCCAAATACTGGGTCCTCTTTAAGTATCCAGTCTTTTAGTCTATGTCTTTTTATTGAGGAATTGAGTCCATTGATGTTGAGGGATATTAAGGAATAGTGATTGTTGCTTCCTGTTATTTTCATTGTTAGAGGTGGAATTACGTTGTTTTTTTCCATCTTTTGCTTTCATTGCAAGCAAATTATGTTCTTGTTTTCTGTACAGTGTAGTTTCTGTCCTTGTGTTGGAGTTTTCCATGTATTATCCTTTGTAGGGCTGGATTTGTGTAAAGATATTGTATAAATTTGGTTTTGTCATGGAATATCTTGGTTTCTCCATCTATGTAAATTGAGAGTTTTGCAGTATACAGTACCTTGGGCTGGCCTTTGTATTCTCTTAGGATCTGTATGACATCTTTCCAGGATCTTCTGGATTCTCTGGTGAGAAGTCTGGTGTAATTCTTACAGGTCTGCCTTTATATGTCATTTGAGCTTTTTCCCTTATTGCTTTTAATATTTGTTGTTTGTTTTGTGCATTCGGTGTTTAACTATTATGTGACAGGAGGAATTTCTCTTCTGTTCCAATCTATTTGGAGTTCTGTAGGCTTGTTGTATGTTTATGGGCATCTCTTTCTTTAGGTTAGGATAGTTTTCTTCTATTATTTTGGTGAATATATTTACTGACCCTTTAAGTTGGGACTCTTCACTTTCTTCTATACCTATTATCCTTAGGTTTGATCTTTTCATTGTGTCTTAGATTTCCTGTATATTTTGGGCTAGGAGCTTTTTTGTACATTTTACATTATCTTTGACATTGTGTTAATGTTTTATATGGTATCTTCTGCCCCTGAGATTCTCTCTTCTATCTCTTGTATTCTGTTATTGATGCTTGTTTCTACGGCTCCTTTTCTCTTCCTAAGGTTTTCTCTATCCAGGGTGGTCTCCCTTTGTGCTTTCTTTATTGTTTCTAGTTCTATTTTCAATTTGTTCACCTGTTTGGTTGTGTTTTCCTGTAATTCTTTCAGGAATTTTTGTGTTTCCTCTCTAAGGGCTTCTACTTGTTTACTTGTGTTTTCCTGCATTTCTTTAAGGGAGTTCTTAACGTTTTTCTTAAAGTCCTCCATCATAATCAAAAAATGTGTTTTTAAATCTAAATCTTGCTTTTCTGGTGTGTTTGGATATCCTGTATTTTCTTTGGTGGAAGAAATGGGCTCTGATGATGCCAAGTAGTCTTGGTTTCTGTTGCTTAGGTTCCTGCGCTTGCCTCTAGCCATTGGGTTGTCTCTGGTGTTTGCTTTTCTTTGTTTCTGAGAGTGACTTGACCCTGTTGTAGGCCTCTGTGTCAGCACTCCTGTAGAACTGTTTCCCTGTTTTATTTCAACCTTTCCTGAGAACAGATGCTGTGATTTCAGGTATGTTGTAGCTCGTGGTAACTGTCTTTGAGCTCTAGGTGTGGGCGAGAATCAAAGGGTCCTGCCCCTGATTGCTTGTGTAGGTCCTTGCACCCAGTGGTCACAGTTGGCACTATGTGATCCCTTCTTGGGTCTGGACGGTGGGCAGACGGTGGTCTCCTCTGACTTCTCAGGAGTATCCATACTTCTGAGGGTCCATCTCTCTCCCCCACGGGATTTGGGTCCAGGGAACTGTTTGATGGGTTCAGTTCAGTCCTGGGCACAGACCAGAACCATGGGTACCAGTAGCCGTCCGTTGTTATATCCCTGTGTCCAGAGGTACTGTGCATTTTCCCATTGGACCAGGGATGTGGGCAGAGGTGTGCAGAGGTAGCAATCTGTCCTGTAGTCTCAGGATGCTCTGCACTTCTTTGTGCTCAGCTCATTTTGATTCTTTTCTTTTTCATGAATGTCTGCATTCTTTCCTTGTGGTGCTAATTTTATTCAAATCATTAAGCCATGATTTTTTTTTTTTTTTTAGAAATCTTTATTTCATGAATATGAGTATAATGTAGTTGTCTTCAGACATCAGAAGAGGGCAATGATGCCCATTACAGATAGTTGTGAGCTACCATGTTGTTCCTGGGAATTGAATTCAGGACCTCTGAAAGAATAGTCAGTGCTCTAACCACTGAGACATCTCTATCTCTCCTGCCCCACCATCTTTAATGTTACAGATATTGATTATAATTTAAATAATTATGTAGAATTTTTATTGTTTTGTTTATGGAATTAGTGAACCCAGAAGTTGCTTGACATATTCTGAACTGGTTGCAAAAGTATCAAAGCAATTGAAAGTTTTTATATATACATTTATTTGGATGGCTTCTCAAAGGCTGAACTGGGATAGACAAGTGCTTCCAAGGCTGATGATTTGAATTCAGTCTCTGGAACTCATTTATTGGTAGGAAGGAAGGAGTCCTACAATGAAAAGAGTAGAGTCCCAGAATATGTTTTCACTGCTAGTAGAGAAAGATCAGGATTGTCTGTGATCTTTTTGTCTTGGTTCTGGTGATGGGTCAAGGATGAAAGTTAGTTTTTATATCTAACAGGAGTCATTCTCACAACTAAAATGTACCAGACAGTATGGTTTTACCTTTAGAGATTATTTTAATCAAAATTAATTGAAAATATTTACATATTTTATTTGCTTTGTTCTTTTATATAGATTATTTATTCTTCTACAAAAAGAATACTCATGATGTTAGCAGTGGAATTAGAAAACTTCAGTAGTAAACATGGATTGGTAAGTCCTAAACTGAGTCTGTAAGTATGTATAACAGGAATGTAGAGAAATTAAAATGAAAATGTTTTTGTAAACTCAGGAGTCCACATAGTAGAAGAATGAATTTCCAACCATGAACCCCAATGTCTTGGGTTCCACAGAAATAACATGCTGGTTGTTATACCCTGTTCTTGAAGACATCTCTGTAATTTTATGTCTGCTTTAATAACAATCAATTTTATATGATCATGGCATCAGTATTCCTTTATATATGTGCAGGTGTATTTTGGCCATGCACCCACTCCCATCATTTCTAATGCTGCTTCTAACACCTGGTAAACTTCCAATTCTTCTCAATATGTAGCCCTCCTGTTTTCTGATCTTTCTTTGTTTTGTGTGTTTGATGAACTATGTTCATATAGGGTTGCTGTGTGATTGTGAGTGGAGGTTATTCACGAGAACATAAAAATGTCACTCGGGAAGAGCACAGCATTCCTCCTCTTGGCAATCGTTGGATGTTAAAGACTTTTTAGTATAGAAGTTGACAAATGACCTCTTATTCTCATGTAGGTGGATTGATAAGTGTAATGGCCACGTTCTATCATAAAGTCAGTGCTTCACAGCAATTAGTGCCATCACGTGGCTCCCATATACTTTCTTCTTTCTCTCCATGGGGTCTCCTTAGCCTTGAAGGATAGCTATCCATGTTCTGCTTAAGGGTGGGCACACAATGGTTGCATACACCTAGCACTTTAATCAGGTATGAATCTGTGAATAGGTTTACTGTTTGCCACCTATTTACACAGCAATCACCCATGTAATGGGGAAAGGGAAGGTGGGAGAAATCACTTCATCCATCTCCAGGGTTCTAGTCTGAGAGACATTTCAGAAGCCTTTTGCCATTGTTGGGACCACATAAACCAATATTAGATCCCTCCCAAGTGACTCAGCATGAGCAGTAGCAGGATCACAAGCATCCATCAATAAGAGAGCTCCATTCTAGCCCTAGCCCTATTGGTTGATGGATCTGCTGCTGAGTGTCTTTGAGTCATAGTGTGATTTACTGTGAAACTATTTGGGCAACTTGGGGAGCTGATGGAGGCCAGAACTTTTGCATCTTAAAAACATGCATGCACAAATGAAGGATGCTTTTATTTTTAATGGTCTGAGGGTTGTACTTCCTTGTCTGTTTCCTACCACTTTCTGTGTGTGTTCTGGCATGCTGGGAGGTCATGTCTTTTATAAACATGTGAGGTGACCACTCTTGCCATTCTGGAGTCTGGAGCATTGACAATCTGGTATCTGGATATGGAGGAAGAACCTGGGGAGAGGGGAGAGAAAAAGTCAGCAACTTTTGTAATGTGAATTAATAAAAATCTTAATAATAATTTTCATTATTATTAATAATAATATTATTATAAAGGCAAAAAGACACCTAGAGCCTTAGCTTAGGTGTCTTAGCCTTGGCATGGCTTTGACATGCAACTGCATCATTGCTACATTAACATTCACAAATCATTGAATCTCAAAGGCATTCTGATAACTGAGAAATAATGAGGTACAAAAACTTTTACACACTGTGTTATTCTACTCTGGTGTTCTTGAAAAGAAAGCTACAAGGACATCAAATGAATGGTGAGCAGTGAGAGGGGCAAGTAAGGAGGGTGGGACAATTAAAAAGGAGTGGTCAATTAAGGAGTGACAGTAAGGTGCGTCACAAGAATTACTTTAGACAATGGTACTATTCTTTCTCCTGATCACAGCAGTGTTCACACAATTCTATTTGTTTTGATGTGCAAAACTGAATTTGAAAAATTCCATTGTTACCATGTGTTACTGAAAATAATCTTGAGGTGAGCATCCTCTTAGTGTCACTAGGTCACAAAAATACAAGCCCTGTTCTTGCAAAAAAAAAAAAAAAACAAAAAAAAAACAGAATAAATTTTAGTAGGGAACTCAGGACTCTGATAGAATAGCCATAAAAGTCAAAGGTCAAGAAAATGAATTCTTTGTACCCCAGTTCTATTGATTCTGTATCTTTCCCCATTTGATGTCAGTTTTGAATATTCTCTTTTGTGATATATAGTATCAGATGATAATAAGGGCCACCATGGCTACTGGGAGAAGGAAATGTCATACAACTAGGATGTAGTAATCAACTACCATCCATGCTGCCTAGTAACAACAAGATCTGTGGAGGACAAATGAGGGATCTTCAGTGTTTGTTCTAGAAGGAACTAGAGTATCAGGAACCTGGTTAGAGGATATGATGAATCTTTTAATGTATACAGAGATCTGCCTCCCAAAGGAGGGATTGACATCAAGTGCCAATACTTTAATAGATGCCGTTTGGTCTCTGAATTGGCAGTTACAGATTTTATGAGGTAATATTTCTCTGTAACTGTTGTTTGTATGATTTATGCTTTGTTGTTTGCAGTATTTGTTCACATTGCTGACTTGTTAACGGTAGCTAACACAGAAACTGTGTTCTCTATATATCATGTCTATGAGATCACTGAGAAGGGCATGGGCAGAGCCTTAGGGTCTTTTGATATTCCACTGTGTTCTAAGGAGCTAAGGGCAGTCCTCCACAGATGAAATATTATGTGGAGAGTGGATTGGATACCGGAGCCACCACATCAGTACCCCAAGCATACAATGTGCATGCTCCTTTAGTGCAGTCACAACACAGAAATCACTACATGTGTTCATGATGCCACCAAGAACTTACCATTAGCTGAGAGGCTGCAAACACACTGCCATCAGGTGCTATGCCAATTATCAAGAGGTCCAATATAAGAAATAGAGCAAGATTTGAGTATCCAGCACAAGTTAATTGCCATGGGTCTAAAAGAAGTAGGTTTTAGGCTGACCTCACAATGCTTTGAATGAACCAGTTGCCAGGTTGCCACTGGAATAAGGCTCAATAGAAGAAACCCAATAATTAGCAGGCCACTGGCATACTGCTCCACTGTTGTCTGGCTCCAGGGACACCTATCACATGCTGACATCAGGGAAGGACTGACAAGCTATGCGACTACACTTTTGCTTCCTGAACATACTTGGCAATAGCATGTTGATGTCTAATACAGATCCTGTACTCAGGAACCTATATCATACTGGTCTGCAGGCTGTAGTTCTAAAAGCCCTGGAACTGGCAGAACAAGGACACACTATATGCCATGCTTTACATGAAGGAATGGGGAATGCAACCTGCTCATTCAATCTATGCCTTCTTTATCTAGCAAACCTCTCTCACCCATCCCATCCATCTGTTCCTCTAATTGTCTGCTTTTTAACTCTCTTCCTAATATATCCTTGTCTGATGTCCTAGAAATGTCTTCTCTGGGATCTCACTACCTGGATCTTTCCCAAACTGTCTGGTCACAAGTCTACTCAGAGCATTTGCTGATGCATGGCCTCTCCAAAGTATGATACCTGATCACATCTACACTTATAATCTAATTTGATGATTACTGATAGAGTCACGTCTAGTCACAGTTACCATTTTGAGAGTTAGTACCTGGACATTAGATGGAAGTGTGCAGTTTCAGGACACCTGACCCCCCACTGTACAGGCAAGAATAAAATCTTTTCCATTTATCTATCTATCTATCTATCTATCTATCTATCTATCTATCTATCTATCTATCTATCTATCTATCTATCTATCTGTCTATCTTCTTCACCTTTACATTTGTATCACAGCACCCCTTTTTTCCCAATCTCATCTCACAAGTCAGTGACAACTCCCTGCTCCATTTTTTGGAGAGCCTTCATGAAGACCAAGGTGTAATCTGTTACTTAAGACTTGGAAGGGCTACGTCCGGTCCATGTATATTGTTTGGTTAATGGTTCAGTTTCTGGGAGCCCTCAAGGTTTGAGGTTAGTTGAGTGTCTTGGACCAAAATATGAGTTAGATTGGATATTTTGTACTCTGCACCAATGAAGAGACCATTAATTCTTTTTCTGTCTCTGTAACGCCTCTATTATTTTGACAGGTATGAGACATGGTCCAGGAATGGAGTCCTGTGAGAAGACTTCTGAGTACTTGTGAGAATACTCAAAGACAAAGGCTTTGTGACCAAAGTTTCTTCAAGATACCAAATTGTCCATGGATTCTGTTTTCATGTTCCTTCCTGGTATTTTGGATAGGAATGAGTTTACTTCAGATTGCTCATTATTGCTGGTTGTTATAATTGTTTAAATGTTTAAATGTAATTGTTGTAAATGTTTAAATGACCCTTTTTATGCCTTTATGGAAAAATGTAATTTGGCAACTTGTAGCTATTTCTTTTGGTTGTACACACCTTGAACTCAGGATAATTATAAATTGAACTTGAGAGTATATCTATTATCTGAGGCTTTAAATGAAAATGGCTTTAACATAAGACTTTAATGTACCTTATGTGTGGCTCCATTCTCCTAGGTCCCACTGCCTGTAGAGCAGTGGCAGACAGGTGTGAATAAACTGGGGGAACAAAGCACAGAGGCAGGAAGAACTTAAGGTTACATCGTATTTTAATATTGAGCTCCTTGAAAACACACAGGTATTATATTTTCAATATTAATGGTACTAGGGCTGCACTATCAATTCATAATTTTATATTGGGTGATGGCAAATGTAAATATTTTTATCTTTAGGTCACAATGCTGTATTTGTCCCTGCCCTTAATCTGCATGTTGGGATGACAGTGACTCTGGAGGAGTTGCAGCACTTGTTATGGGACGCTTACTTTCAGGGTTAATTTTAACAAAAATCAGTTCTATAATTGTCTTTGTTAGGCTTTGACTTCTGTGAACAGACACCATGGCCATGGTAACTCCTATAAGGACAATATTCAATTGGGGCTGTCTTACAGGTTCAGAGGTTCAGTCCAGTGTCATCAGGGGGAGCATGACAGCATCCAGATAGGGATGGCACAGGCTGAGCTGAGAGTTCTCCATGTTCATCTGAAGGCTGATAACAGAGTACTAGGTTCCTGGCAGCCAGGATGAGGGTCTTAATTCCCAAACCCAGAGTGACACACCTACATCAGCAAGGCCATGCCTCCCAACAGTGCCAGTCCCAGGGCCAAGCACATAGAAACCATCACAATATAGTTTTGCAATTATAATTACAGTATTTCATCATGTAGCCATCTTTATCTTTGGTTAGACTGGAGTTTGTTCTATAAACCAGGCTTCCCTCAAGTCACAGAGCTCCTTCTTCCTCTGCATCATGGTTCAGTTCTTCATTTATTGATTAAAGTCACTGCTCCATAGCACACTCATATAAAATAGCACTGTGGTCACTGTTAGTTTCATGTATGATTGTCCCTGTAATTTTGTAACTTTTTCGCATCATCTTATTGAGGACTTGGCGTCCTGTCCCAGGTCTAGTGTTAGAGTAAAACCTGTAGATTCTCAGTGCCCATGTATACAGCAGGTGAGGGGATGGAGAGAGGGGACTTGAGCACCACCCTACATGGACTTGGCTCCTGCCAGGACAGACGTGCATCACCCTCAGCGATGATGGTCTGCAAACTTCCAGAGACAGTGTCCTTCTACAACAAGGGGGCAGAGCCAAGGGCTGGATGTTCCAGGAACCAACAGCCATTTTTATTTTTCTTGTGTTGCTTAGTTCATGGACTCGTGAGCATCTGGATCTGGCCTTCCTTCTAGGTGAGGATGCAGTAGCCTCTTCATTCAAAGAGACCTGAAAACATGGGTTTACAGTAAAAAGTACAAAGTGTTCTGTTGTCCATTCCGTGTAGTAGGCCACCGATTTCTATTGGCCTGAGCCAGGGAGCAACACCTGAGTGCCTCTCTTCCACTCCGGGTGTATCGTTCAAAGAGTTAGCTGTATCCCTGGCCTTGCTTATGAGGTTGGTCTCAGGCTTTGGCAATTCTGCGTGTTGTTGATGATTTTCAGTATCTCTAGCATGGACTTTTGGAAAGTTCATATCTGTGCAACAAAAATATCTGTTCATTCATAGTACAATAAAAAGAACAATATAGCAGTAACAGCCACAGCACCAGGAGCAGCATCAGGAGCAAGGACATTAGAATCGCAAGGTGAATGATCCTTTGTGGTACCTGTGCAAATATACAAAGTAATTGTACTAGATGGGTGTTTTAGGAGTCAGAAAACTCTGTTTCCAGCTAGATATACTTGAATGGAACTGTATCTTTCCATTTGGTGGAAGTATGACAAATCACTGTGATATACCATCAGCAAAACAGCCTAGTCATAAGAGGGGACCTCGTTGGTTTCACAACAATAATCCTCAGCCCCTCTGTCCTCTCACGTGACTGTCTGCATCCTCACTGCTGCTCTCCACTCTGTGGTATCAGCTCCAGGGACCACAGTGCCTCCTACAACACTTGACACAGACGTATGAAAGGGTTTCGTAATAGAAATGTGCAGGACTCCAGAACTGGCTGTGCTGACTCTGAGCTGGGTTTGACTCTCTGTCTAAATCCTCCTGAGTGTTCCATTCTTTCCTTCACTCTCTTTTCTTCCATCCTTCACAAGTCTGGGGCTACAATCCTCTGCTTTCTACATCTAGTTCAAACATTTCAGGACTCCTGTTAGGAGTAAGGACAGGATGGGTTTTCTATCTGGGCTGTATCA
This sequence comes from Rattus rattus, assembly GCF_011064425.1. Lineage (NCBI taxonomy): Eukaryota > Metazoa > Chordata > Mammalia > Rodentia > Muridae > Rattus > Rattus rattus. The sequence goes on along the minus strand of NC_046158.1, from coordinate 130,213,117 downwards.
ATGAATTTGCTGATACATTTTCAACACCCTGTATACGAGTACCTTAGCAAATATTTATGTTAAGTATACAGTATTCAAAAAAGAATCCAGTATTCAAAGTATACATGATTAAATAGAAAAGGGTCTTATTACCAACCTAAGTACATGTGTTACTGGTTTCTCTGTGACCTCCCTTATTTGCTGCCAGGATTTTAATTTTGCTCAATAGTTGTTAGGGTTTTCATTGGTTGTTTTGTTTTATGCATGGAAAGGTAATAACTCAAGCTGTGTAGGCATTTTAAATTTGTATCAATGGTACCTTTTTCCCTGCTTTCTCATGGCGAGACCAACGTAGATCTTGACACACTGCTAAATGAGATGCTCCTGACCGTCTGTTTCCCAGGAGGATGTGCAGCTGTCCTCTGAGCGATCTGGGATCATATCACTGGCTTTCTTGCTGGAAAAGAGACACAAGGAGCATGGGCTTGGGTCTAGATTCTGAGTGCTATCACACATTCCTGAAATATTCATGATTTGTGAATACATGTTTAATGATTATAAGCCATGGAGATGATACTGATCTCAGTCCCTCTCCAAGTTCTGTTTTTGAAGTGAAGCATAACACTGTGCAATTTTCCTGGGAATTTCTGCTTCAGGAAAAGTCCTCTTCAGTAAAGAAAGTATGGGGGGTACATCTCGTTTTCTTCAGTCTTTTCTCTCCAGACATATCAGGTAGCTGGTCCAAGAGAAGGTGTGTAGATAGGGTCACTCTTCCTTCTTTTAATGCAGAGGATGTTTGGGAGGTTTTTCAGGGGATATTAGACAATGCTGTCCTCTAATTACCTTTCCACTGACAGGTGGACTTCTTTTTGATAATCAGGTATGTTGTCATTGCATAGTTTAAAGCATCTTTGAACTACTTATTTTGCATCCCAACAAATATATTTTAAACACCATATTGAGATATAGTTCCCTTAGGATTTTGACTGAGAAATCTTTGATGCGTGTCAAGGAAAAAACAGGCAAGTGTGTCCAATACACCCATGAATATAGACACTTCATGCCACTGACCGCTATTAGTATTTGATATTGTATAAATGTATGCTTTGGGGGAAACAATCCAGGACTCATATTTCAGGAAGATGTCTGACATTGGCATTCTAAATTCCGTCTTTCTGACAGGGGTTATGTAAGGGAAGCTCCTCTTTAAGAAGACAAAATGAAGAAGTGTAGAGGTATTGGTTCTGCTCCTTAGAGGCAGAAGAGAGTTGAGAATTTGTGTCTGTTTTATTGTATAACCTATGTAGAGTCCTATTCTCTACTGTAGTAAAATTTGATCTGCCAGGCTGACTTCATATTCATGATTAAATATGTTCCCTTTACATGATCATATTTAAAGTGCTTTGAAACATCTTTTATATCCTAGATCTGGTATCCCATTGAAAATATTTCTAATGTGATTTTTCAGAATCAGAGGCTGATGGATTTTTGTTGTGTTGTTTTTGTTTTTGTTTCATCATAGCACATTTCTCAGTTCTTATGGCTTATATGACTATGGGACACTTTGTGGATTCAAATATCCATAGCTGATTAGTTAAAATCTTCTGCAATTTGTAGACATGATAAGGAAAATTGAAACTTTGAACAAAAATTGCTATTCAACTTTTGGGTTCTTTGTCATTTTGTGCAGAAGTTGTACAGTAAAGAAAATACAGGATGAGCATAAGCTTCAATATGTCAGTGGAAAGATCTTTATACTGTGTGTTACTGGACTTCTTTATTTAAAGTTATTCAGTATAACAAACACCCTGGCACAGCCATCAGATGTCATCATGAGTGTCTGTTTCCATGAGCGTGGGCTGTTGTTTTCTAAGGCTTCTATAACTGGTCTCTCATTCTGAGGTCCTTTGCTGCAAAATTTAATTGATCCCTCGTAGGAGGATAAGCTTTTGTCTAGGCTCTGAGAGTTCCTAAGGTTCACCTCTTAGATTTGTAGAGATGGCAGCAAAGCAGAGATCATCTTATAAAGAAACTACTGAAACAAAAGGGAGACTTGATTCACATCTTCCATCTGAACCTCTTGTTTGGCATGGAAATCGGTCAAAGAGCAGATGAGAGAGTGAAAGAGCAAAGAAAGATGCACTTCAAGTCCAAGCTTTAGTAGGAAAAGAGAGAAAAATCTTTAATCCAACATGCAGTAAGGTCCCTAACATTGGAACCTTACAAGAATTTGGGGTGATCAGAAAATACTCAGCTTGTAAACTGCTGGAAAAAAGAAGGCTGATAAACAGGGAATAAAAGAGCCTGGTGCCACCCAACTCATGGTGCTATAGGATAAGAGAGGAATCAAATATTATCATTGTGAGTGCTGGGGAAGAAGGGAAACTGAGTAATATAACTTTCCACCATTCCTTAAGGCAAAAAATAACCCGAGACAGTATGAGGGAAACAACTCATTAATGGCTTGGGAAGGCAAATCCATTAGAAACACATGGCTAACTCCATGTTATGTCCCCATCAGTACCAGGGGATGGAAGACCAAAAGAGAGGGACAGAAGTTACAGTGGGAAATCAGAAGAAGAAACTGTGTTTGGCTCTCATTTCCCAGGATAATTAAATTTATTTTTTGAATCCTAAAAGAAATGCTTTATCTGGTGGACAGATCCAGGCTAGTGCAGACCATTAACAAACTTGCTGCACCTTTAAAAATAGGTAAGGCTTTTGCTGATCTGAATGATTTAGAGGAAGAAGGAAAGTGTCTAGAAATTGAGAGGGCACCTAATCTAAGCTAAGACTATGGAAAAGCAGAGGGTTCCTCTAAGATAAAGATAGCTTGATTCATGTCAAGCGGGCTTTCTATCCCTCAATAACAACAACAAAAAAATACTGCTGAAACGCCAAATTTTGTGTTAAAGGGCTTCTGTATTGCTTTAAATCTAGAAGACTAGTTGGCAGATAGCATCTGTGATAGAATAATTCAGGTGAAGATGATCAGGTCCGAGGCAAATATTCCCAAGGACTAAGGAGTGTATATTTCCTTCTTGGAAAAGTTCATGATAGGTGTGGAGATGGTTTGCTCAGCTATCAACTCTGAAATAGTGAAGTTTGTTGAGGGGGAAGCTAAAGCTATATGAGACAGCTGCAGTGCTAATCCAAGCACTCCACATACATATTAACCTAGCAGGTAGAACAGGCAAGAACATAGTCAGCTGTCCCTTTGCTCCTGAGTAGGTCTAACATATTAAGTCAGACCTTCTGAGTTGGTGATGGATAGAAAAATGTAGAAGGCTCTATCAAAGAGCTCCAGGATATAAAAATATAACAGCTCAGGAAATGACTGAGCATTACAGTGAGCTAGTTCAGTTACCAGCTTCTGTCCATCTTTTACACCTACCTTAATCTGTGGAAGAACTGATACTGATATAAGTGGATAGAAACTTTCCATGGTGTGTTAGACCGTGTGTATGTTCAACTTTAGTATTTTCTAGGTTGTGAATTTCTGGAATCCCCTGTCCCTTTCTTATAACAGATGAAAGAGACACTCTGAATGTTTCCATAAGGCCACTTTTGTAATCCCTCTGTTTGTTAGGAGATGCTGGTTCATGACATGTCCTTGTCCTGCCCATCCTCTGGAAAATATTTTATTATAGGGATGACATGAGCTAATATTTAAGTGTTTTGCAGAGTTGGCAAGCTATTGAAGAGCCACCCATGTACATGTGTAATTCTGTCTATCTTACAGTCCTACTGGGGCTGGGCCAACTGAAAGAAAAAAGTAGTGTTGCTTCCAACCCCGACCAGCAGGAAAGGAGCGACACCACAATGTTCTTCTCAAAGCAGTTTATTGAGGAACCTTTTTGTCTGCAAGCAGCAACAATGTCTCCATCCAGCCCCTGAGTCCACTCCCTTATAACCTCCCTCAACTGCCTCAACCATCCAGTCTGTGTAACCTCCATTCATAGGTCCATGTCACATGGCCTGATCTATCATCATGGTGCGGCTACGCAGCTCTCACGATTGGGGCATGGCTTACTTTCAGGTGCTAGTCGTAAGACTCGGCAGCAGTCCTGGGCGCCATCTTGGAATTGCCGCTACACCCGCTCCCCACAAAGTAGGAAAGTAACTCATTTGTATGAAGGCCCTAGTAGAAGAAGGAGAGGGGGATGTGATCGAGGCTTATGTCCAGGAAAATGAGAAAGGGAATTACATTTTAAATGCAAATAAAAAAATCCAATTAAAGAACGAAATAAATAAAAGAAAATGATACTCCTAGAAGGCATGTGGTAACTAAATGAAAACCCAGTGCAATTGATTGGCTACCCACCTGAGAGTTGTTGGCCATGAAAAGACTTGAGGGCCCACAGAGCATACATTCTGTTGCTACTGATGCTGGTTACATGCCAGAAGAAACAGGTAAACACTGTTTGGTGAAGACAATTCTTTGAGTATAGGACATAGGAAATGAAGCTGGGACTTAACTGGAAACTCCCACCCTGCTGGTAGGCAGACATAGTCCCAGAGGGTGCCATTCAGGTTCCTAGTACAGATATGTCAACAACATTCCTGTTTACCTATGAACACTGCTGATTAAATTAGTGACAAGCCAAACCGGATGTTCCTTTCATTTTGTAGTGGCTAGGTTAAGAATAGGTCCAAAAGTCTTCTGATTGGAATAAAGGCCCACACTATAACACGGGGGATTATATCTGGTAATGCAAGTCTGTACAAAAATCTTTAGATTTGCTGGTCATGGGTCAAAATGGGCAACAGCTTCGATTTTTTATTAGACGGATTTGATGTTCCTATCATACTGCCTTCTAAACAAGTGTGTTTTTAATGCCATAGATTGCCAAAGTTGTCAGCATCAACTCAACCACCAGTGAAACCCTTGAGATCAAGGGACTTTTGCTTTGATACAGTGGCCTAATTCTTAGCCCTAGGTTGATAAGTGTGCCCTCCCTTCCAAAGCTCAGGGACCATTGTGGAAGAGGTGGTGGAAAGAATTTAAGAGCCCCAGGATGGGGGTAGAGTGCTATGTAGCTGTTTCCTGGGTGTTTGAACCCTTACACCCTACAGGGACGCTCCTATGCCAGAAGGTAACCAAGAAAATGAGCTTCAGAAAGTCCCTGAACGACCAGATTCAATAGGGCAACCCTCTCAAGAGTAAACAATATTGGTTGCTGAGAGTTTTTCCAATGAGGCAAGCCTTCAAAGAAGATTTTCAGACAAAGCAAGCTTTAAAGACTCTCAGATCAGATCAGCTGCCTTGAGGAAACAGAAAGTAGCTGAACTGGCCAGAAGAGGTGTAGATTAATGGAGTCACTTGTATATGCTCCAATTAACTGAGCTACCTCACAGAACACTCCCACACTTGTGATTTCTATAGTCTGTACGGTGTGCTGGCACTTCCCAGCTTTTGTGAGATCTCACCTGTGCTTTGGTGTGCTTTGTGATAAGTCTGTCTTTGAATGATTTCTACTTCTGTAAGTAACCTTTCCCCTATAATTCTGTAATTAACCCCAATAAAACTCATTGTTCACCATGGTGGGATTTGTTTCTATCTATTCTTTGTTCTGTCCTTTTCTCTATATCTGGGGTGATTAGTCACTTGTGTTGCATCTTAAAAGATAAGTCTCACACAAACTCCATTCTAGTTCCACTCTGTGTAGGGAAAGGCACAGCACAAAATATAGCACATTTTAAAGGACTAAGCCTGGTGTCCCACATCTGTAATGCCAGTATTTAGGAAGAGGAGGGAGGAAGATCATTAGTTTTAGGCTGGAACACCTGCTCATTCCCTTCACAAGTTGCTAAACACCATGTGCACTCCTTTCCAACCCCCAACCCCACAGAGAAAACTTCCTGTCAGTTGCAGCAAACTCCAGAGCAACATATCAAGTCTAGTCTCTTTATTTTCCAGCAGCCCACCCAGGAATACTTACACAGGGTTTCTGGTTTTGACCATGTTTAAACATAAACCCAGCTCCTACCTTACAAGTCACCACCACCCCAAAACCCGTAAGTCCTCTTCCTTGCCTTGCTTTAGCCTAGAAGTATGACTTCCCTCTTTTTCCCCTGTGAGATCTCTGAACCCACCTGATAACTGCTTCCTAATAAACATGCCCTTATCTACTTTTAATCTGCTCTAACCTGTCTGTATCTGTCCAACTGAGGGACAGAAAAAGGCAATGAATAAGCTTGGGTCCAGTCTGATTTTTATACCCAGTTCCATGTCAATCTTTTCTATGAAGTGGCCCCTGTGTCAATCACAAAAAGAAACAATGAAAGTAAATACCCTAGACACAGGACTTTAGGAAACATAAGGTAAGTTTCTTAGACGACCCCACAAGAAAAGGAAATTGAAGAAATCTCCAACATTTTTGAATTTATTATAAAGTTGAGATTTTGATTGACTTAATGTAGATGTGGACTGCCCAACAGGGCTGAGCAGAAGAAAGTTACTACACAGAATAAAACCTACAGATCGTTTTGAAACATTTATTTTTATTATTGATGTGTATGTGTTGTTTGCATGTTTCCATGTGAGTGTCCTTGACTATGCTGTGCTTGCAAGGCTAGAAAATGGCAATGTATTCATTGGAACTGACATTATATATGGTTGTGATTTGTATGTGTGTTTCTGGTATTGACCACAGGTCTTCTGCAAGAAAAGTCAATGCCCTGAGCCTTGGCTCCATATATTGTCCTTATTAACAGTACTGTATTCCCATGTGGAATGTATACAGAGACTAGAGACAGAAAGGGTCTACTTTCTCAAGGGAAAGATCATGCCATCTGATGACAGGAAAACCCCTTTGCTGCTGACCAGTGAGCAGATAGGCCTGTGTCATGGAGCATTTTTGACTTCATTTTGTTTTCCTTCCCTTTGGCAATAGAACATATTTGTTAACCATTTACTTATGTATATACACTGTACAATAGCATTGTCTGTGTGTGGTGGTCATATGCAGCATGGGTTTTGTGTATGTGTAGGTGAAAGTACAACTTGTGGGAGTCAGTCTGAACAGAGGTCACCTAGATTAGATGCAGGGGCCCTTACCTGTGGAGTCATCAACAAAAAGCCTTGATTTTATTTCTCTCTTCTCTCTCTCTCTCTCTCTCTCTCTCTCTCTCTCTCTCTCTCTCTCTCTCTCTCCATGTGCTTGTTCTTTTCTATATGTATCTGTGTCTGTGCTTATATCCTCTTGTAGTTGGGTGTTCATAGTGTGTGGTTGGAAAGTACATTCAAGGGTGTAAATAGTCCATGACAGATGCTTAAAATCATAGGATGATTTTATGGAATTTGTTTTACCTTCCACCTTTACATGGTTTCAAAAGATCAAATTCCTCTCGCCAGACTGATTGCCAAGCATCTTTATTAACTGAGATTCCCTGCCAGCCTCAGAAGTGAGATACCTTTAACACACTTGGAAATCAGCTATGTAGCACACACATATAAACAGTAATAGGAAAAGGGTATGTTCCCTACACATAGTACACATTCTACTGTCAGGCCCATTCTAGCACTTACTACCCTAAAACACAATTTGATTTTAGATAATACAATTATTAAAGGATATGTCCCATCATATTCAGACTGCTGTGGACACCATTCTATGACAAATATAAACAAGCGTGAAGGGGTCACACAAGTGTACTGCTGAACTTACTTTAGTCACCTGTTCTTCTCATCTGGTGATCTCACGAATCAGGTGTATCTAGGAAGTCCAGAGAATACATCTCAGAGCAGATGGTCTCACCAGTTAACTGACTTTCTTTGTAAACAGGGACCTATCCCATATTATATAGTCACCACATATAATATATGCAACACAAAATAACCTATCTATTAATGTTTATATTATCAGCATAGATTGCTCTGGACCGTTATATACTGAAAGTTACCCACCCATCTCAATGTTGTTAACCCAGAAATGTTCCTGTCCAAAGGAATGACAGGGACAAAAAATAGAACACAAATTGAGGGAAGGGCCATCACGTGACCACAACACCTGGGATTTATCCTGTCTGCAGACACTAAACCCCAACACTATTGCTGTTGAAAAGAGGTTAGCAGGAACCTTAGGAGGTTCAGCCAGCAACTGACCAATGCAAATGTGGCTGCTTGGAGTCAACCATCAGACTGAGTTCAGGAACTATGGTGGGGAGCTGGCAGAAGGTCTGGAGGGGTTGGGGGAGGGATTACAATCTTATAGAAAGAACATCGGCTGGCAGGAAGTTCCAGAGCTTCCAGGAACTAGACCACCAGCCAAGGAGCATACTGGGAGGGATCCATGGCTCCAGATAAATAGGTAGCAGAGGATTGCCTTGTTGGATATCAATGGAAGGGAGGCCCTTGGTCCTGTGGCACTTTGCTTCCCCAGCATGGGGAGATGCTTGAGCAATGGGGTTCAATAGGGTGGTTTGTGGGGTAGTACACTCACAGAGGGAAAGGAGACCGAGGAGAGGGCAGATGTTGGAGGAAGTGTTTGTGGAGGGGTAACTGGGAAGTAGGAAAACATCTGAGATGTAAAGAAACAGAATGATTAATGATAACAACAACAACAACAACAACAACAACAACAACAACAGCAACAACAGTGCTTTGAAAGCTATAGCAGCAATCACCGAGCAAAGGAAGGCTGAGCAAAAAGGGCTTTATTGATATTAAAGCTGATTTTGCTGTGACCAGTAGAAAGAAACTGGTCAGGCAGGTGACAGGCAGATATTTTAAAACCGTAATTCTCTGCCTTTTCATCATTCACAAGTTGGTATTATCCACCAATTCTGTCCTGGCTTTAAGCCTGAAGTGCAAATATTATTTAGGAACTCAGGCTCTGATTTCTGATCCTCTTTCTGACCCTTTACACAGGAATGACCACAGCGTTACATACACGTGAGGGTGAGACTGAAACTCTAGACCCGACACCTAGAAGAATGTACTGCCTTTCTTAGAGGCAGCACATAGTTGATTGCACTCTTGTTCCCTCTGACAGGCTTTAGAGCATCTTCATATGAAGAGATCAGAGAAGTACTGCTCTTCTTGGACTTGAACAATTCCTGAGTGGACAGATGTGCTGACCAACACACCTGCCATGGTCATGTCAGGAAAGCCCTAACAGGCCCTAGAGCAGCACCACTGAGCACAGTGCACCACATCTTGGCAATGGCTCCTGTCAGACAGCCTTGCTTTCCTCCTTTCCTGAGCGTCTCACTCCAGTCCTAGAACAGTGTTCATCTAAAATCCCTTGTCTTTGGCCTTGAGAGACATTCTTCATATTTTTAAGATAGTGGCCAGGGGTGAATTTGTAATCCTAGATAAAGCACAGTGTTGAGATCAAATTAGTTTGAATACACAATTTAAAAATAGATTATTTTACACATTGTGTTTTGATTGTGGTTCAAAATCCCGCAGCTCATCCATGGTCCTGCCAACCTTCCCATTAATCAAATCCATTCCCTATCTCTCTATCTTCCCCAAACAAGTAGCCATCTAAAAAAGAAATAAGATGATTATAAAAAAGTAAGACAAAATTAAAACATCCCAGTGGGACAAAAACAAATGGACAAACATTAGCTAAGAAAAAGCCTAAGAAACACAGACAGATGTGGAGACACACACATTCGTATGCAAAACAACCACCTACCCAAACACAGACCCAAAGAATGTATGTAAGCAAAAGTCCCATAAGTTAAAAAGAAAGTAAAAGAAAAACAAAAACCCAACCAGAAAACCTTAACCTAAGGATTGTGAAACAAGCAAGCAAGCAAGCAAACAGGGATTCCTAAGTTCCACTGAATTTATTTTGCATTGTTTGCCTAGTTTTGGGAATTGTGTCTACCCTTAAACATGTTTTGTAAACCCACTGATGCTCAATTGGAGAGAACTAATCTTTTTACTATGTAAACTTTTATTTCCCCGTTTTTTCTCTTTTTCTTTCTTTCTTTCTTTCTTTCTTTCTTTCTTTCTTTCTTTCTTTCTTTCTTTTTATTAACTTGAGTATTTCTTATTTACATTTCGAATGTTATTCCCTTTCCCGGTTTCCCGGAACATCCCCCTAACCTCTCCCTCTCCCCTTCTTTATGGGTGTTCCCCTCCCCATCCTCCCCCCATTAACGCCCTCCCCACAACAATCACTTTCACTGGGCATTCAGTCTTGGCAGGACCAAGGGCTTCCCCTTCCACTGGTGCTCTTACTAGGCTATTCATTGCTATCTATGAGGTTAGAGTCCAGGGTCAGTCCATGTATAGACTTTGGGTAGTGGCTTGGTCCCTGGAAGCTCTGGTTGCTTGGCATTGTTGTACATATGGGGTCTCAAGCCCCTTCAAGCTCTTCCAGTCCTTTCTCTGATTCCTTCAATGGGGGTCCTGTTCTCAGTTCAGTGGTTTGCTGCTGGCATTCGCCTCTGTATTTGTTGTATTCTTGCTGTGTCTCTCAGGAGAGATCTACATCCGGTTCCTGTCAGCCTGCACTTCTTTGCTTCATCCATCTTGTCTAATTGGGTGGCTGTATATGTATGGGCCACATGTGGGGCAGGCTCTGAATGGGTGTTCCTTCTGCCTCTGTTTTAATCTTTGCCTCCCTATTCCCTACCAAAGGAATTCTTGTTCCCCTTTTAAAGAAGGAGTGAAGCATTCGCATTTTGATCATCCATCTTGAGTTTCATGTGTTCTGTGCATCTAGGGTAATTCAAGCATTTGGGCGAATAGCCACTTATCAATGAGTGCATACCATGTGTGTTTTTCTGTGATTGTGTTACCTCACTCAGGATGATATTTTCCGTGTCAATGATTTCTATGGAATCTTCTGCTCCTGAGATTCTCTTTTCTATCTCTTGTATTCTGTTGGTGATGCTTGTATCTATGGCTACTTGTCTCTTCCTTTGGTTTTCTATATCCAGGGTTGTTTCCCTGTGTTCTTTCTTCATTGCTTCTCTTTCCATTTTTAATTCCTTCAACTGTTTGATTGTGTTTTCCTGGAATTCTTTCAGGCATTTTTGTGATTCCTCTCTATAGGCTTCTACTTGTTTATGTTTTCCTGCGTTTCTCTAAGGGAGTTCTTCATGTCTTTCTTGAAGTCCTCCAGCATCATGATCAAATATGATTTTAAATCTAGATCTTGCTTTTCTGGTGTGTTTGGATATTCAGTGTCTGCTTTGGTGGGAGAATTGGGCTCCAATGATGCCATGTAGTCTTGGTTTCTGTTGCTTGGGTTCCTGCGCTTGCCTCTCGCCACAGATTATCTCTGGTGTTACTTTGTTCTGCTATTTCTGACAGTGGCTAGACTGTCCTATAAGCCTGTGTGTCAGGAGTGCTGTTGCCCTGTTTTCCTGTTTTCTTTCAGCCAGTTATGGGAACGGAGTGTTCTGCTTTCGGGCGTGTAGTTTTTCCAGTCTACCGGTCTTCAGCTGTTCCTGTGGGCCTGTGTCCTGAGTTCACCAGGCAGGTCACTTGGAGGAGAAAAGTTGGTCTTACTTGTGGTCCCGAGGCTCAAGTTTGCTCTTGCGGTGTTGCTTATGAGCCCTCCGCGAGGACAGCAACCAGGAGGACCTGCGCCGCCCTTTCCAGGAGCCCCAGTGCACCAGGGTTCCAGATGGCGTTTGGTGTTTTCCTCTGGAGTCAGAAATGTGGGCAGAGTGTAGTCTCTTCTGGCTTCCCAGGCGTGTCTGCCTCTCTGAAGGTTTAGCTCTCCCTCCCACGGGATTTGGGTGCAGATAACTGTTGATCCGGTCCCTTCAGGTTCTGGCGGTGTCTCGGGCGCAGGGGTCCTGCAGCTCCAGTGCCCTTATCTACCAGTTCCCAGAGGCAGTATACAGTTTCCTCTTGGACAAGGGATGTGGGCAGGGGTGGGCAGTATTGGTGGTCTCTCCCGCTCTGCAGTCTCAGGAGTGCCCACCTGTCTGGTCGGTGAGCTCTCTCTCCCACGGGGTTTGGGAGCAGTGAGCTGCCTACTCTGTAAACTCTTATCAATTGGGTGTTGGATAGAGGCTTGTGTCCACATTTCACAGTACTGGAATCCCATGTGGTCCTTATATGTTCATATATGTGAAGTGTGAAAGTTCATGTGTGTCAAGTTAAGTTGAACAAGCTTTGTTTTTTCTTTAGTTTGTTATTCATTCATTTTATATTCACTTTACATCCTTATCACTCTCACCCATTGAAACCCCCTTCACTCAGGCCCCCTAACCCTTCTATTTTTAGAGGGTAGAGCCCACCTTCCCCTTCCATCTCCCTACTCATACACATCAATTGTCTGCAGGTCTTGGCACATCCACCTCCACAGAGGCCAATCAAGGGCTTCTTGTTAGGGGAATTGGATCCACAAAGAGGCAACAGCTTTAAGGACAGCCCCCACTCAAGTTGTTGGGGGACTCCCATGTAGAGTGAGCTGCACACCTGCTACTATATAGATTTGGTAGAAATCAGGGGAAAGATCCTGGCATTCTGTTTTCACATCCAGGTAATTTACAAATTCCGATAAAGAGAGAAGGGTCTGTTAGGTCCAAAATACAAAATGAAAGAACTCATTAGTCATGCTATTAATTAGTCATTTAAATAATATGTTCTATTTTTAAGAAAAAATTCAATTAGTGCTAGCGTAGAGTTCAAAGGTTTAGTCCGTTGTCACCGTGGTGGTGTGTAAGGTGACACACAGACTGACGTGATGCTGGAGAAGGAGCTGGGTCTACATTTGGATCAGCAGGTAGCACGAAGAGAGAATGAAACTGGGTCTGACTTGAGTGTCTAAAACCACAAAGTGCAACCCCATGACACATTTCCTTCAACAAGGCCTCATCTCTAATATCATCACTTCCTATGCATGTGTGGGACCCATTTTCATTCATATTCCATACCCCAGTGCTGAAATTATAGGTGCTAAGTAAAGCTACTACACTTGGCTTCTATGTGCTTGCTGAGAATTGAACTCAGGACCTTATGTTTGTGTAGCGAGTACCTTACTCACTAAGCTTTCCCCCTAGCCCCATCGGGCATCTTATGTAAGTAGAGTAAACCCCAGGGAGGAGGCTCTGAACTCATGATCTAATGGCACACAATGGTACTATTCGCTGAGACCATCACTCTGGGGCAGAGTCTCAAGATACAGCTTTCAGGAACAAAACATTCAGACTTGGGCATGCCTAATTCACCAGAGAGAGGCCTGGTAAGCACTCACACTGCTTCTCCCCTCCCTGCAGTGGCTTGAATTCAGATGTCCCTAAGGCTCAGGTGGTCCCCAGTTGGTAGCACTATAAGAAGCAGGGCCCAGTTGCAGGAAATGAGTCTTGGGAGGTGAACCTTGAGATATTACATCTGTGTGAGGATGGACATGCAGTGGGGGGTGAAGGTGGGAGAGGGCTGTGAGCAGGATCTAAAGAGGTTGAATAAATGAATTAATACAAAAAGTTATGACAGTCTCCACTTTCTGTCTGATCTCTGAATCCTGATGAGACACAGTGTGACCTCACTTCACTGTCATTGTGCTGGCCCCTGCCCACAGAATGTAAGTGAAAATTAGCCCTTCCTTCTAAAGTTGCTTTATATCAGCATTTTGTAACGGTATCTTGAAAGTTAAGTAACTCGCTCCCTGTCGTGGAAGGTCAGCTTCATTCTGCAGGATCTGGGAAGAACGTACACTGGGTATTTAGTTATTTGTGGTGTGAGAGAGGGAAGGTGAGGAAGATTGGTGGGAAGGGTAGACAATGGAGGCCAGAGGGAGGAGGGGGCCAGAAGACAAAGAGCTGAGAAGAGTTTGGGGTACAACAGGGTCTGCTTTCTGGGACTGATCAGTTTCCACCCTCTGCTCTGTCTCATGGTTTTCTGTAGAATGTCAAACCTCAGCTGCCTTCATGGCGAACAGACTCCTGTACTGTGCTCACTCCATGGTCCAGAGGCCCTTTGCCAGGCAGCTCAGCTCACACACCTGGTTCAGGAGGTCAGGCATGTCCTCTAAGACAGTGATTCTTTCCTTTGGGAGCCGTATATCTGGTATCCTGCATATCATATATTCACATTACTATTCATATCATTAGCAAAATTAAAGTTATCAAGTAGCAACCTATAGAGCAGAAGTGACTCTGAGATGACCAGCATGAGTGACTTTGGGGAGGAAGGGAAGGCAGAGTCTGGCCCACAGAAGCTAGTGTCTTTCTAAGGTTAGTGGAGCCACACAGGTCTGAGAAGGAACTGGACTGGGCCTATCTCCATCATTGACACAGAGCTTATTAACATTCTTTCTATGCTCCTCCTAGCAGTTACCTGGCATTAGCCAGTTAGGCTTGGCTTAGTATAAAAGGGGCTGCTAGCATCCCTCCTTGCTTTCTTATTCTCTCTCTATTCTTTCCCTGATTCTACTCTTTTCTTTCTCTTTTCTTATGGTTAAGGAAATTATTTGTTACATTCATGAATACACATATATCAATAACACATGGAACAGCCAATTAGAATGATTTAGTAAGCCCATGTAACTCAAACTCCAGGGGATCAGACACCTGTGGTCTCCAAGGTTACCACCCCCCCAACACACACACACACACACACACACGCACTCACACACACATACACACACACAGACACAGACACACACACACACACGCAAACATGCACACATGATTTAAAATAAAATAAATCTTAAAAAAGGAAATGAAATAAAACCCAAAACTCAGAGTTTACAATATGGTGAGAAAACCTAAAAATAACCATATGGCTAATGGAAAAAAATCATCTTTCAAAACTAAAAGCAAAATACAGGCATCATTAGATAGAAAAGATGACAAAAAAAAAAAAAAAAAGAACATTTGGCATCCATCCCCCTACAGACAGACCAAACCCTGACACTTTGGCAGATGCCAAAAGTGCTTGCTGAAAGGAGCCTGAGGTAGCTGTATGAGGCTCTCTGACAAATACAGGAGGCAGATGCTCACAGCCAACCTTTAGACTGAGCATGATGTCCCCAATGGAGGAGTTAGAGAAAGGACTGAGGGAAGCTGAAGAAGAAGTTTGCAATCCATAGAAGAACAACAATATCAGCCAACCAGAGAGGCTCCCAGGGACTAAACCACTAACCAAAGAGTACACTGGAGGGACCCATGGGCTTCCACTGCTTATATAGCAGAGGATTGCCTTATCTGACATCAATGGGAGAAGAGGTCCTTGGTCCTGTGGCGGGGAGGCGGGAGGGAGGGAGCAGGGGAGGAAGCACCCTCACAGAAGCAGGGGAAGGGGATGGGAGAGGGGTTTCAGAGGGGGAAACCAGGAAGAGGGATAGCATTTGAAATGTAAATAAAATAAATATCCAATAAAAAAAGGAAAATCTAAAGCCAAAAAAAAAAAGAATGATTTAGTAAGAATTCTATACAGTTCCATAAGAAATCTGTTAGAGAATCACAGAGCAAAGAAGGAGAATAATAGTGTTAGTAGGAATCTAGGCCAATGCAAAACTAATGTTAAAAAAACAAAATGCTCAGTAAAATTGTATGTACCTGTCAGACAGTGGATACTTCCCAGTTTTAGATAAAACTGGTTTGTTGTTTTTGTTTTGTTTTTTGGGTGGTGCTGCAAACTGATATGCATTTGTTCAAGGTTTACAGGTACTCTCTTCTCTTTTTCTCTGCTCTCTTTCTCTCTTTCATGGTGACCTGCAGCTTGAGGCTGCACAAGTCTGCATTCTCTTACTCTTTTCCTTTGCTCTTTTCGTTTCTAGAACTCCCACATGCACACACACCTCTGTTCATTACCCTTTCATTCTCTCACATAGTTTATACAGACCTCACACATCTCTCACACACACTACACTCACTCTTCTTTCATTCTCACACAAAATCTTCATACACACTTCACATTCTCTCTTCACTCACTCTAAAATGCTCTCTCTCTCTCTCTCTCTCAGACACACACACACACACACACACACACACAATCCCATGTACACACCATTTTCCAGTCGCTCCCCTCCCTCCACTTGTTCCTTACACGTTTGCACATGCTCACACATGCTGTCTCATTCGCTTCCCCATTTGCTCCCACATTTGCTCTCTCACTTGCTCTCTAGCCTTTCTTTTGCCCCAGCCTTTTATTGACACTCCAAAAGCAGATAGAAAAGGACATTGTATAATCATTGCCACATCAAACTCAAAGGAATAACCACAAACAATTAAGAGCTACAATTGTTCCCTGTAGTTTCAATTTTCCCTCATTCCCAGCCTTGTGGCCAGGATAATAATAATTTCAAACTTACCATTATTTAAACTTAAACTTTTGACTTATTATACTTCAGAGCTCAGAGCTCCAAGGTCAGCTACTTTTATTTTCCTGTGAAGCTCTAATGATAAATGACATGGGCAAAGCTGCCAGGCTGTGGCCAGAAAGAATCAAGTTAGCCCTTAACTCAGTAGGTCCACTAGCTTTCTGTGTTTACATTGCACACAATGACTCTCGTAAGAGTCCTAGTATTTGGACTTAGTTTTACTAGTATATACTTTTATGCATTTTATAGTTCCTTGTCCAGGAATGACTCTCAAATATTATGTAAAACTTATTTCCTACCTTCAATACCATTTCCTTTCTTCGGTGCCAATGTTGGTTCCAATTTATTTTCCAGTTTATTAATTGTCTATTTTTATTTACATTTAAAATGTTATTCCCTTTACCAGTTTCCTGGGCATGAGCCCCCATTCCATCCCCCTCCTCTTCTTATGAAAGGGTATTCCCTCTTCCTAACCACCCACTCTTCCACAACCCCACCCTGATATTCCCCTACACTGGGTGGAGGGTCCAGCCTTGGCAGGACAAAGGGCTTCTCTTTCTACTGGTGCCCAATAAGGTCATCCTAGTCTACATATGCAGCTGGTGCCACGGGTCTGTCCATGTGTGAGTAGTGGTTTAGTCCCTGGAATCTCTGTTTGGTTGGTATCATTGTTCTTATGTGGTTGCAAGCCCATTCAGCTCCTTGAATCCTTTCTCTAATTCTTCCAACGTGGACCCCGTTCTCAGTACAATGGTTTGCTGCTGGCATTTGCCTCTGTGTTTGTCATGCTCTGACTTTGCCTCTCAGGAGACAGATGTATTAGGTTCGTGTCAGCATTTACTTCTTTGATTGATCAATATTATCTAGTATTGGTGACTGTATAAATATAAATGTATGTATGGGCCACATATACATATGGGGCAGGCTCTTAATGGCCAGTCCTCAAGTCTTGGATCCAACATTTTTTCTATATTTCCCCATGAATATTTTTATCCCCACTTTTAATGGGGGACTGAAGCATCCACATTTTGGTCTTCCTTCCTTGTGAACTTCTTGGGGTCTGTGGATTGTATATTGGGTAATGCAAACTTTTGGGCTAATATCCACTTATCAATGAGTGCATACTCCATGTATTTTTCTGCAATTGAGATGCCTCACTCAGAATGATATATTCTAGTTCAATCTATTTGCCTATGAATTTCATGAAGTCATTGTTTTAATACCTGAGTAGTATTCCATTGTGTAGATGTACCACATTTTCTGTATCCATTTCTCTTTTGAAGAGAATCTGGATTCTTTCCAGCTTCTGGCTATTATAAATAAGGCTACTATGAGCATAGTGGAGCATATGTCTTTGTTGTATGTTGGAGCACCGTTTTGGTATCTACCCAGGAGAGGTATTGCTGGGTCCTCAGGTTGTGCAATGCCAATTTTCTGAGGAATGTCCAGTCTGATTTCCAGAGTGGGTGTACCAGTTCGCAATCCCAACAATGGAGGAGGGTTCCTGTTTCTCCACATCCATGATTGCATTTATTTTCACCTGAGTTTTTGATCTTAGCCATTCTGTCTGGTGTGAGTTGGAATATCAGGGTTCTTTTGATTTGTATTCCCCGATGACTAAGGATGTTGAACATTTCTTTAGGTACTTCTCAGATATTTGATATTCCTCAATTGAGAATTCTTAGTTTAACTCAGTGCCCCATTTTTAATACAGTAATTTGGCTTTCTAGAATATAACTTCTTGAGTTCTTTGTATATTTTGGATATTAACCCTGTATTAGCTGTAGGATTGGTAAAGATGTTTTCCCAATTTGTTGGTTGCCGTTTTGTCCTAATGACATTGTCCTTGACCTTACAGAAGGTTTACAGTTTTATGAAGTCCCATTCTTCATCTTAGAGCATAAGCCATTGGTGTTTTCTTCAATAAATTTTCCCCAGTGCCCATGTGGTTGAGGCTCTTCCTCATTTTTTCTTCTATTACTTTGACTGTATCTGGTTTGATGTGGAGGTCCTTGATTCACTTGGACTTAAGCTTTGTACAGGGTGATAAGAATGAGTCGTTTTGCATTCTTTTACATGCTGACTTACAGCTGAACCAGCACCATTTGCTGAAAATGCTATCTTTTTTTCACTGCATGGCTTTAGCTCCTTTGTCAAAGATCAAATCACCATAGGTGTGTCATTCATTACTGGAACTTCAACCCTATTCCATTGATCAACCTGCCTGTCTTTGTACCAATACCATACAGTTTTTTTTTTTATCAATATTGCTTTGTAAAACTGGTTGAGATTGGGGATGTTGATCCCCCCAAAAGTTCTTTTATTGTTGAGGATAAAACTATCCCGGATTTTTTGTTATTCTAAATGAATTTGAAAATTGCTCTTTCTAACTCTATGAAAAATTGAATTGGTATTTTTATGGGGATTGCATGGAATCTGTAGATTGCTTTTGGCAAAAATGGCAATTTTTACTATATTAATCCTGCCAACTCATGAGCTTTGCATATCTTTCCATCTTTTGAGATCGTCTTCAATTTCTTTCTTCAGAGACTTGAAGTTCTGTCATATAGATCTTTCAATTGCTTGGTTAGAGTCAAACGGAGGTATTTTCTGATATTTGGGGATATTGTGAAGAGTGTCATTTCCCTAATTTCTTTCCAGTATGGTTATCCTTTGGGTAGTGGAAGGCTACTGATTTGTTTGAGTTAATTTTATACCCAGTCACATTGCTGAAGTTGTTCATCAGGCTTAGTAGTTCTCTGGTGGAACTTTTGGGTCATTTAAGTATACTATCCTATCATTTGCAAATATTGATATTTTGATTTCTTCCTTTCCAGTTTGTATCCTTTTGAACTTCTTTTGTTGTCTGATGGCTCTGGCTAGGACTTTGACTACTATATTTAATAAACAGGCAGAGAGTGGGCAACCTTGTCTAGTCCCTGATTTTGGTGGGATGGCTTCAAGTTTCTCTTCATTTAGTTTGATGTTGGCTACTGTTTTGCTGTATGTTCATTTTATAATGCTTAAGTGTGGACCTTGAATTCCTGATCTTTCCAGTACTTTTATCATGAAGGGTTGTTGAATTTTGTCAAATGCTTTCTCAGCATCTAATGAAATGATCATGTGGTTTTGTTCTTTCAGTTTGTTTACATAGTGGATTATATTGATGGATTTTTGTATATTGAGCCATCCCTGCATCCCTGGGATTAAGCCTACTTGATCATGATGGGTGATCATTTTGATGTGCTCTTGGATTCTGTTTGCAAGAACTTTATTGGGTATTTTTGTGTCAATATTCATAAGGGAAATTGGTCAAAGTTCTCTTTCTTTGTTATGTCTTGGTGTGACATATAAGCCTTAATGTGGCTTCATAGAAAATATTGGGTAGTGTTCCTTCTGTTTCTATTTGTGGAATACTTTGGACAGTATTGGTATGAAGACTTCTATGAAGGTCTGATAGTATTCTGCACTAAATCCAAGTGGTCCTGGGCTCTTTTTGGTTGGGAGAGTTTTAATAACTGCTTCTTTTTCTTTAGGAGTTATTGGATTGTTTAGATGTTTTTTCTGATCCTGATTTAACTTTGGTACCTGGTATGTGTCTAGAATATCCTATGTTTCCTTCAGATTTTCCAGTTTTGTGGAATATAGGCTTTTGTATTAGGATCTTATGATTTTCTGAATTTGTACAGATTCTGTTGTTATCTTTCTCTTTTCATTTCTGGTTTTTAGTTTGGATACACTATCTGTGCCCTCTGGTTATTCTGGCTAAGGTTTTATCTATCTTGTTGATTTTCTCAAAGAACCAGCTCCTGTTTTTTGTTGATACTTTGTATACTTCTTGTTGTTTCTACTTGCTTCATTTCAGACATGAGTTTATTTCCCACCTTCTATTCTGTTTGGGTGCTTTTGTTTCTTTTTGTTCTAGAATTTTTGGTATGCTGTCAAGGTGCTAATGTATGCTCTCTCCTATTTCTTTTTGGATGCACTCAGAGCTATGAGTTTTCCTCTTAGCACTGCTTTCATTGTGTCCCATAACTTTGAGTATATTTTTCCTTCATTTTCATTAAATCCTAAAACATCTTTAATTTCTGTCTTCATTTCTTCCTTAATCAAGTTATCATTGAGTAGAGTGTTGTTCAGTTTTCATGTATATGTGGGCTTTCTGTAATTATTGTTGTTATTGAAGACCAGCCTTAATCCGTGGTGGTCTAATAGGATGTATGCGATTCTGTCAATCTTCTTGTATCTGTTGAAGCCCGTTTTGTGACGAAATAAATGGACAGTTCTAGAAAAGGTACCAGGAGGTGCTGAGAAGAAGGTATATCATTTTGTTTTAGGACAGAAAGCAGCAAAGTTCTTAGCAAAAATATCACAAGATTGTTTTCTAGGCCCCATATTACATTTCTCCTCTGAGTCCTCTTGTGCTCATCTCTCACTGGTTCAATAACCCAAACATCACTGTCTTCCATGACCCTACTACTATGACCCATTGAACCTGCTTGAATTGTCAATTCGCTCTTCTAGTTCAAAGCCCCAAAGTGTTCCTTATTCCTCCAAATCAAAGCATGGTCAGTCCTAACATAGCAGTAACTCAGTCTGTGGTACCAACTTCCATCTCGGCTACTCTTTTACTGATGTGAAGAGGAACCATAACCCTGGCAACTCAAAATAGAAAACCTTTAATTGAGACTGGGTTATATTTGAGAGGTGCAGTCCATTATTATTATTATGATGGGAACAGGTTGGCATACAGGCATACATGATACTGTAGACTTAAGTGGGAATTCTAATTATGGATTGGAAGGTTGCAGAAAGAGAGAGGGTCTCTGGGCCTGAGTTGAGCATGTGAAACATTAAGGCCCACCCTTATTCACACATATCCTCTAACATGTCCAGATGTGCTCAACCAAAGCCATACCACTTAACAGTGCCACTCCTTATGAGGCACTTTGGGGGCCATTTTAATTCAAACCACCATAGTCCCATTTAACAAAAGAGTAATTTTTCTTCCTCCTCCTCCTCTTCTTCCTCCTGCTCCTCTTTCTCTCTTTCTGGTACCAGCCAAGGATTCTGAGTGTATTCCTGCATTTTTGTATACTCTGGCCTTCTTCACACATTATCTTTAGCCTTTGAACATACTTCTAAATATGGCTGCTTGGTCATAAAATCACCCGAAAAGGCAGAGATAGCCATTGCAGTACATTGAGCTACACAGAGACAGCACCAGTTGAAGTAAGAGCCAGACGAGCACTGGCTGACTTTGTGCCTCAAGAACAAAAATGAACTAAACATGGAGAAAGGAAATCTTAAGAAGCCGAGAGGCAAAATTTCCTCATATACATTCTTTGTGCAAACCTGGTGGGAGAGCACCAGAAGAAGCACCTGGATGCTTCTTTCAACTTCTCAGAGTTCTCCAAGATGTGCTCAGAGAGATGAAAGACCATGTCTGCTAAAGAAAGGGGAAATTTGAAGATAGGGCAAAGGCTGACAAGGCTCATTATAAGAGAGAAATGAAACCCTACATTCCCCACAAAGGGGAGACCAAAAACTAGTTCAGGGACCCTAATGGCACCCAGGAGGCCTCCTTCAGCCTTCCTCTTGTTCTGTTCTGAGTACTGCCTGAAAATCAAAGGCAAGCACTGTCACTTATCTACTTGTGATGTTGCAAAGAAACTAGGATAGATGCAGACCAACACCGGTACATATGACAGCAGCCCTATGAGACGGCCGGCAAGCAGAAGGAGTACAAGGAGGATATTGCTGCCTACAGAGCTAATGGAAACCCTGCTGCAGCAAAATAAGGGGGGGGGTTGTCAAGGCTGAAAAGAGCAAGGAAAGGAAAAGGAAGATGAGGGAGATGATGAGGAAGAGGGGGAAGAAAAGGAAGACAAAGATGATGTTGATGTTGATGAATAAGTTGGTTGTAGCTTCATTGTTTTTCTTGTCTGTAAAGCACTTAACCACCCTGTGCACAACTCACTTCTTTTAACGAAAAAAAAAATTGAACTGTAAGGCTCTGTAACATTTGTTTTTAAACTGTACAGTGTCTTTTGTTGTATAGTTAACACACTATCAAATGTGTCTGTAGCTATTCCTGTCCTGGATGCAGTTTCAATAGCCACTAGACTTGCCTGGTATAGTCTGGGGATTGTAAATTGGTATGGAAATTTAAAGCAGGTTTTTGTTGGTGAACAACACAAATTAGTTATATATGAGGACAGCTGTTGATTTTGTTTTTGTTTGTTTGTTTGTTTTGTCCTGGTTTTATTTTATTGTTCATCTACAATTGTTTCTGATGCAGCTTATACAAAGATAATTGTTATTCTGTTAACTGAATAGCAGTCTGTATTTGTGAAAAAAATGTGGCTGTTTTGTAGACATTCTGAATGCTTCTAAGTAAATACATATTTTTATTAGTAAAAAGGGACAAATATACCCTCCCCAATAATCATGAACGTTTATACCAAACTGCTGTCCTTTGAAGCAAAGGAAAACAGTCTTTTGTGTTACTACAAGTAGAGAAAAACAGCAAGTCTTTTGTACCCTTGTCAATTTCATAAGAATAAGCTCTTCCTGGCATTAAATTGTAAATGGATATTAGGACCTAAGTCCTTATCAGAGGAGCATCCCAAAGTGATGCATTGGTGGCCACACTGAGTAAGCTTTCCCAGGTCCTGTCATGGAGGTGTAAGGCATTACTCAAAGCACTGTTCGTGTGTTAACCTCATTGGAGGTATTTAGGTGTATAAGGAAGAACCAGGCAGGACAAGCCAGTTCCCGTGGTCATGCCCACATTATGCTCTCTGGACTGCTCTGAGTGTCAGCCCAGGATTCTGACTCCAAGCCTTTGGAAATATGCTGTGACAGCAGTCTTTATCCAAGTGCTGGTAGGCAAAACATAGCTGAGGATTCCAAATCTGTCACTTTATGGTGGTAATCCATAACAATATGTCTGGGTCTTTCAAACCTTTCTGAGGATAAAGATTCCCGGAAGGTAATGCCAGAAGGAAGTGCTGACGGTGTGTACTTCACAAGTTTATGCTGCTTACCTGTATCTCAGCCCTTAGTAAGCAATACTAGATAAGGACTAGACTTTGTTTTCTCTGCTTGGTTGTCCGTATTTCACTTTCTCTCACGCAGAATTGAATTCCCTCTTCCACAGAACCCAAACAGCTGTGTGACTGATCTACTTGGAATACAGAGCTCTTTCTGATGCGGCATCAGCTTCACATCAAGTAAGTTTAGGTTTCTACAAGTCCTGGCGGCAATCACTCCTCTTTCACTGCAGTACCTTAAAACTCACAAATTTCTCAGACGATAGAGAATTCATTTTAACCTCATTTTAGGTCTACAGAAATTCATCTTCCTAATCCTAATCTGCTTGGAAAACAGAGGGTCCCTTTGCCCTTCTGCACCTCCAGCTAGTGTGCATTTTTCTCAGTAGTGATGGCAGACATCTTTCCTACTGCCTCCTGTATTATGGCGGCAGTTAGAAATCTGTACCAGGAACTCTTCTGTCTGTGCTGCACCCGGGGCGCAATGTCTCTGGTGAAGTATGTAGGAGGGCATAGCACGAGGGCGCAAAGACTTCTGGGTAGAGCAGTTAGCCGGGAGTTGCACGGGGAAACAAAGGCCTCTGGGTAGAGCTGTTGACTGGGAGTAGCACGAGGAAAAGAAGAGCGCTGGGTGAAGCAGTTGCTCAGGTACTGCACTAGGGTTCAAAGGCCTCTGAGTAAAACAGTTCGTAGGTGTTCCTGTTTCATGCCATGGAAATCTCTGGGAGCATCTCAGCCATAGGTCTTTGTGGGCTTTTTGCCGTAAGAAGGGCTTACGTACGAGAAAGGTTAAAATACTCAACTGAATAACGGTATTCTATAATACAAGTATCATTTTCTGGGTCTTTCAGTTTTGTATGTACCAGAACGTTGGGCCTATGATACATTGGTTTAAAATAATCTATCTTTAATCATTTCCCACATGTACAAATTGTAGTTGGTTAAGGTTCTTTTGTTTCGTCTGCCGCTAACTGCAACAGGGCGCTTTCTTGTTAACCAGGTGAAGTGAATGCCGTTTTCTATAATTACATCTTTATGTAGTCATAACTTTGCTCTCCTGCTTCTCATAATTATTTTGAAACTCTTTGAAGTAGGTTACATATGTTTTATAGATGTTGTTTACCTTTTGTTTTCCACAGACTCCATAAGTGTGTGTCCAGATCTACCATCACATAGTGAGGAAATCAGTGGCTTGAAATAGAAATTTATTATCTAGCACCAAAGAGCTGAGTGACAAAAAGGAAAAGAAACATGACTGCTGCTAGGTAAGGCCGAGGAAAATATTTATTGTACAAATGTGGTTAAGCATAGCCAGAGGGAGGGTCTCCTGGGAAAAGCAAGAAGAGACATGAGAAGACTGACCTGGGCTGAAGAGAGGGAAAGGAAGAGCCAGAGAGAAAGACCGGAGCAAGTTGAAGCAGCCAGGAGGCCCAAAGTTTCAAGGAGCAGTTAACCAACATGTTTGCATTCTATAGGGAAGTGGAGACACGCCCACTGGGCTGGGGAAATTAGACTTTGGGCTGAGGCTCGCCATCCAGGAGAAACTAAATGACTGAGGGATGTAGAGAGAACCTGACTGCCAGTTTGTTTTTTTTTTTTTTTTTTTTTCCGGAGCTGGGGACCGAACCCAGGGCCTTGCAGGCAAGCGCTCTACCACTGAGCTAAATCCCCAACCCCCAGTTTGATCTTTTAACTAGGCACCTTAGCTATTTGTTTCAGGATTTGTAACCTAAAAGTGACTGGGTTGTTTATCCAGGATGCTCATAGAAACTGGGTTGCTACCACTTATGTTCAGGTATTGGTTGGCCATTTATGGTCTTTTGCCTCTTAGAGTCATTTTTTCCAAATCTGTCTGTGCATCCACTTTCTTTACCTCTCCTTTCCCCTCCTCTCTTTCTCCTCTTCCTGTTGCAAATATTATATCTCCCAGGAACAACAATTGTTTACTATCTACACTAATATAAACTCAGGATGACTTAGTCTTCAAAGTTCTTTGTTTTGGTTAGACTTAAATGTGTCCACAGACTCATGCTAAAATCCTCAATTAGTCCCTTCCCTCTCTAGTATTGCTGCTTTGGAGAGGCTGAAAATTTTGAAATGTGAAACCTCAAATCAGTGAGTTGGTCGCTGGGAGATGAATGTTGGCTGTGTTTGATCTGTGATTTTGGGGGTTGGGAGTCACTGTTAGCCCTGGTTCATTGTACTCTGAACCTCTGTCCTCTTCTCACACTCCTCTGCAATGGAAAGATGTTCAGCTCCAGCACAAAAGGCCAAACTATGTGGAGTAAACACATTGATAGTGTGAATCAAAACAATTTCTCCCTATTATTTCTAGTTTTTCATCCATGCTTATATAATTAAGACAAATATAATTCCAAAGAAGGTCATGATCCTAGCTTTGAAGATAGGTCTCCCAAGTATTTTTAGGAGGACACTATTTCATCCACAACAGCATATAACCTTTTTTTCCCTTAAGATAAAACATTCCTCTGGACACTGGGTTGATAGCATAGTTGGTACAGTGTTTTCCTCACAAACATGGAAACCTGACATTAATTCATTGAACCTTTGAAAACAATAGAGGTGGTATGATTTATGCTTGTAATCTTTATCACTGCACAAATGGATTCCTGCATCAATCAAGACCTTAGATATTAAATTCTCATAACCTGGTAACCTATGTATCCTTGTGGCATTAAGACATGTAATAAAAGTCCTTTCCCTCGGAAAAATTTAACAAAACGTGAGTTTAGTTTTGACTTCTGTCTTTCATGCTCTTTGTGTCACCCATTCTCTTAAAAAGGGCATCCGTGTTTTATTTATGGAACTGCACAGAAGTATCATATGCAAAGTGATTAGATACTTTACAGAAATCATTAACAGAGATTTACGTTTTGATTATGTTATTGGCTCCAAGTGACCAAGACCAAAAGCAGTAGCCCACATATTATTGTTTATCAACCAATATCAAAATACTGAATTCAAAATGTATGGGTGCTATTCATTTTAGAAGATTGTTTTCAGCTCTGCTATTGGCTGCTTTCACAATGATATACACACTTTGTTCCCAGTTATGGTTTTGGAGCAATGAGTAATTTAAGATCAAAGCCATGTATTGGCATAGAGTGTAAAACCTGATTCCATCCAAGGCAAGGAAGCTTGACTGTTAGACTGTTCTTGTAAAGCTGGTTAAACACACAGCCAGCATCCACAGGAGAATTGTCTTCTTATGCTTTTAGTGATCTCTAGGTGAATTATTGCCTTTGGCTGTAAGAACCTTAAAAGTTCCAATGTTTTAGAATATGACATACATTTTTTCCACATAGATTTCAGTAATATCCTTGAGCTTGCAGGATGAATATTTTAATTCCATCAGTGACCCCCAGTCCCTGTTGAGGGCACTGTCAAAAACCAAAATGAACACAGCAAGGTAGACTGTCTCTGAGGAATAACCAAGTTTGACCATGGAAATCTACATCAAAACATATGTGTGTTGACCAAATCTTACATACTCATGGAATCATACATGTTTGCACGAAAACCTACATACTTATGAATACACACAAATCAATCCAATTTCCCTTTTTCTAACCCCCTGGCCTTCTGCCTTTTGTAGGAGGAGTTCCTTGAGTCTTGTGCTCATACTGTACTTGTACTATCCTAGGTTTTGATTGGAATTTGTATCAAGTAGACTTTCATCTCTCTCACTTTATTGAAATTATTGCTGTTTTTTAGGTCACAGCAATCCTGCTGCTCCATTACCAAATTCAGTGGGCAACTCTTGGTAATATCATGCCGGTCCTAGCATTAGCACAGTGCATCACTCACCTTCTGTGATGCTACTTCAGCTGCTCCTGGTGATTCACTCTAGACTTTACATCATGTCCCAGTGGCTACTTCTGAGTCCTGCTTGTTGGGACTCCTACCTGAGGTGATGATTTTCATCTAATTTCTGTGCAATTCTTTTGATGTTTTTCAGTTTCCTGAATGTCTGCATTCTTTTCCTAGTGGTGTTAATTTTATTCAAATCTTTAAGGCAATATCTTTTAATATTACAGATATTGATTCTAATTTAAATAACTAAGGAGAGTTTTAATTACTTTGTTTATGGAATTAGTGAACCCAGAGGTTGTTTGACATATTCTGAACTAGATGCTAAAGTATCAGAAGAACAGAAATAGTTTATGTATAAATTTGATTAGATGGCTGCTCAAAGGTTCAACTTGGATAGACACTTGCTGCAAAGTCTGATGATGTGAGTTCAATCTCTGGGATGCATCGATTGGCAGGAAGTGTGGGACTCCAACAAGTTGTCTTCTGTCCTTCACATGTGGACTGTGGCTGGTGAACACCCACATATAAACACATATACACATTTAAATAAGGAATGAAGAATATGAAACTCTAATTAGAATAAACATTTTTTCTTGCTTACTTAAATGCTGCTGGCTTCTTTCTGAACAACTCTATGATTTATTCACAGAGAATAATAGAAATATCATGTACAATCTAGAAATAAAGTCAAGAAACAAATGAGGCTGGCCAAGCCAAACATTACAAACTGATTTAAAGGGACTAATTAATCTAGTAATACCATCTACACTGACAAACATGGTATCAAATTCTCTCTGGATCAAATTGAACCGATGGTGCTATGATTGGTTCCCACAGGAGAACACACTGTGTGGTATGCTGCCAAGTGCTTTGACATGAAATAAAGCTAAGGGAAGGAATAGCAAAAGATGAAATATTCTGGAACTAGACCTAGCTCCCAAAATAGCACTGACACTGACAATAGCTGCATACACAAGTCTCAGAGCATGGTTCACAACTGCAATATAATTTATTTTTATTTTTTATTAGATATATTTCTTTGTTTACATTTTAAATGTTATTCCCTTTCCTGGTTTCCTGTCCATAAGCCCCCTATCACTCCCTCCCACATAAGGGTGTTCCCCCCAATCCACCCACCCTTACCTCCCCACCCCCAACATTCCTCTGCACTGGGGGTCCAACCTTGGCAGGACCAAGGGCTTTCCCTTCCATTGAAGCCCCATCACGGCTGTTACATATGCAGTTGGAGCCTTGGGTCAGTCCATGTATAGTATTTTGGTAGTGGTTTAGTCCCTGGAAGCTCTGGTTGGTTGGCATTGTTGTTCTTGTGCAGTTGCAAGCCCCTTTAGCTCTTTAAATCCTTGCTTTAATTCCCCCAAAGGTGGTCTTGTTCCCAGTTTAGTGGTTTGCTGTTAGCATTTACCTCTGTATTTGACATTCTCTGGTTGTGTCTCTCAGTAGAGATCTTTATCCGGTCCCTTTCAGCATGCACTTCTTTGCGTCATCAATCTTATCTAGTTTTGGTGGATATCTATCTATCTATCTATCTATCTATCTATCTATCTATCTATCTATCTATCTATATCTATTATCTATCTCTATCTCTATCTCTAACTCTAACTCTATCTCTATCTCTATCTCTATCTCTATCTCTATCTCTATCTCTATCTCTATCTCTATATCTATATCTATGGGCCACATGTGGGGCAGGCTCTGAATGGCGTTCCTTCATTCTCTGCTCTAAACTTTTACTCCTTATTCCCTCCTATGGATATCTCTGTTCCCGCTTTTAAGAAGGAGTGGAAACATCCCCATTTTGCTCATCTTTTTCTTGAACTTCCTATTTCTGTCAATTTCATCTTGGGTAATTTGAACTTTTGGGCTAATATCCATTTATCAATGAGTGCATACCATGTGTGTTTTTCTGTGATTGGTTTACCTCATTCAGGATGGTATTTTCTAGTTGATTCCATTTGCCTATGACTTACATGAAGTCATTGTTTTTGATTGCTGAGTGGTACTCCATAGTGTAGATGTACCACATTGTTTGAATCCATTCCTTTGTTGAAGGGCATCTGGGTTCTTTCTAGCCCCTAGCTATAATAAATAAGGCTGCTATGAACATAATCGAGCATGTGTCTTTGTTGTATGTTGGAGCATCTTCTGGGTGTATGTACAGGAGAGGTATAGCTGGGTCCTCAGGTAGTGCTATGTCCAATTTTCTGAGGAGCCTCCAGACTGATTTCCATAATGGTTGTACCAGTTTGCAGTCCCACCAGCAAATGGAAGAGTGTTCATCTTTCTCCACATCTATAGCAGCATCTGTTGTTACCTGAGTTTTTTTTTATCTTAGCCATTCTGACTGGTGTGAGGTCGAATCTAAGGGTTGTTTTGATTTGCATTTCACTGATGGCTAAGAATGTTGAATGTTTCTTTAGGTGCTTTTTTGCCATTCGATATTCCTCAGCTTAGAATTTTTTGCTTAGTTCTGTACCCCATTTTTAATAGGATTATTGGCCCTCCTGGGTCTAACATCTTGAGTTATTTATATATTTTGGATATAAGACCTCTATCAGATATAGTATTGGTAAATATCTTTTCCTATAGTTTTTGTTGTTATTGAAGACCAGCCTTAGTCCATGATGATCTGATAGGATGCATAGGATTATTTCTATCTTCCTGTATCTGATAAGGCCTGTTTTGTGACTGATTATATGACCAATGTTGGAGAAGGTACCATGAGGTGCTGAGAAATAGGTATATCCCTTTGTTTTAGGATGAAATGTTCGATAAATATGTTAAGTCCATTTGGTTCATAAATTCTGTTAGTTTCTCTATATCTCTCTTTAATTTCTCTTAGCATGGTCTGTCCATTGATGAGAGTGGAGTGTTGAAACCTCCTCCAATTTTTGTGTGAGGTGCAATGTGTGATTTGAGCTTTAGTAAGGTTACTTTTGTGAATGTAGATGCCCTTGCATTTGGAACATAGATATTTAGGATTGAAAGTTCATCTTGGTGGACTTTTTCCTTTGATGAATATGAAGTGTCCTTTATTTTTTGATGACTTTTGGTTGAAGTTTGATCTTTTTTGACATTGGAATGGCTACTCCAGCTTGTTTCTTGGGACCATTTGCTTGGAAAGTTGTTTCCCAGCCTGTTACTCTGAGGTAGTGTCTGTCTTTCTCTGAGCTGTGTTTCCTGTATGGAGTAAAATGCTGGGTTTTCTTTACGTATCCAGTCTGTTAGGATATTTGGTGCTCTTATCAGTGAATGTTAGAAACTTACTCTATAGGCAGCTTTCTGTCTCCCAGGATGAGGACATATATGTAAAGTTCAGACATTGAGAGGAGCTGTTCCTTGTGCTCCAAGCATCCATGAATTAAAAGTGTAGAGTCCCAGAGTATGCCTTGCTAGGAGAGAGGGTCAGGGATTGTGCATGATCTTTTGGTCTTTGTTCTGGTCATTGACTAAGAATGAAAGTTAGTTTTTATCAATAGGAGGAACCATTCTCACTCCTAAAGTGTCAGATTATTTAAACAATTCATTTTAAGCTATTTACATAATTTACTTGTTTCTACTTTCATATAGATTATTTCTTCTGCTGCAAAAAGAATACTCAAGATGTGGCAGTGGAAATAGAAAACTTCAGTAGTAAACTTGGATTGGGAAGTACTAACCTGTATCTGTAAGTATGTATAACCTGGATGTACAGTAATTAAAATGAAAAGTTTTATGTAATCCCAGTTGTCCACATGCTAGAAAAATGAATTTCCCACCATGAAAACCATTGTCATGGAATCCAGAAAAGTTGGATGCTGGTTGTTCTGCATGTAATGGGGACTCCATTCTAGCTTTGGTCCTTGGTTAATTGAGAACTATCAAGTTGACTGTCTGAGTATGCCCGTTCACACAAGATCTCCAATCTGCTGCCCGGTGTCTTTGAGTCATAGTGCTATTTACTTGAAACTCACTGGGCAACACTGGGAGGTGACAAAGGCCAGACTTTTTTCTCTTAAAAACATTCATGCCCAAAAGAACAAGGCTTTTTTTTTTACTAGTCTAAGGTCTTATACTCCCTCGCCTAAACCCTAGGCTTCACCAGTTCCTTTGTGGTTGTGTGTGCTGGCATGCTGAGCAGTCATGTCCCCTATAATCAATAAAACTTGGGGAAACATGTGGGTTCTTCATTATCGGCCTCCTGGAGTTTGGAACATTGACAATCTGGGATCTGGATAGGGGTGTAGAACCTGTGGAGAAGAGACAGAAAAGGTGGGCAATTTTGGAATATAAATATAATGATGGTGATGATGATGATGATGATGATGATGATGATGATAACAAAATGCAAAAAATACACCTAAAGCCTCAGAGTTAATACCTGAAGGTGTCCTCGGGCCGCCACATGCACCTGCATACATTGGAACAATACCATGCACATGCACAAATCATTAAATCTCAAAGTCATTATGTAAGTAAAAATATCCAGTGTAAAAACTTTTAAACAGTCTTATTGTACTCTGATGTCCTTGAAAAGAAGGGCTGTAAGGATATCACATGAATGGTGACCAGTGAGAAGGGTAAAATAGGCATGTGTGGCAATTAAGGAAGGAGGGTCAAGTAAGGAGTGGATGTAAGGAGTGTCGCAGTATTTATTTGGGATAATGGTACTGTTCTTCCTCATGATCACAGTGGTGCTCATTCAAGTCTATATATGGTTTGAATCACAAAACTGTATATGAAAAAGTCCAATATTAATGTGTATCAATGAAAATTATCTTGAGGTAGGCACCCTGGGTGACCATAATACAATCTGTGTCCCCCCAACACCCCAAAAGAATAAATTTCAGTAGGGAACTAGAAACTCTGATAGAATAGCCATACAATTCTAAGTTCAATGAGATGAATTCATTGCACCTCAGTTCTATCAATTCTGTATCTTTCCCCACTTGATGTCAGTTTTGAGTATTTTCTTTTGTGATACACAGCATCAAATGATAATAAGGACCACCATTGCTATTGGGAGAAGAAAATATCATATTAATAGGAAGTAGTAACCAACTACCAATCCATACAGTTTAGTAACAATGAGATCTGTGGAGGACAAATGAGGGATCTTCCATGTTTGTTTACAGAAGGAACTAGAGCATCAGGAACCTGGTTAGAAGATGGGACCAATCTTTTAATGTACACCAGGGGGAATTAAAATGGCCTACAATGTTCTAGGAAGGTTAAAAGAAGAAGGAGTACCCTGTGTTAGACACACAAGGTCACTTGGTATAATCCTCATGGCTGTTTTATTTTGAATCTTCAAACAGGCCAAACATCGGGAGAAATTCACAAAAGAGTATAAGTTGGAAGAAGGAAAAGGGTTGAGAGAGGATCAGTAGGGAACACAGAGAAACACAAGGAGGGAAAATATCTGTAAATGTTCACAGAATACACAATTCTAGAGGGAATTCCATATTTTAGAAAGAAAGGAAACAATACCATTCCGAAGGGTAAAGCTTTTTTTTTTTTGTTTGTTTGGTTTTCTGAGTCAGACTCTCACTACATAGCTTTCCTCATCCTGGAACTATTTCTATGAAGACAAGAATGACTTGGGATTCACAGAGATTTGCCTCCCAAAGGAGGGGTTGACATCAAGTGCCAACACTTTAATAGATGTCTTTTGGCATCTGAAATGGCAGTTACAGATTTTATGAGGAAATATTTCTCTGTAACTGTGTTGTTTGTATGTTTTTTGCTTTGT
This sequence comes from Rattus rattus, assembly GCF_011064425.1. Lineage (NCBI taxonomy): Eukaryota > Metazoa > Chordata > Mammalia > Rodentia > Muridae > Rattus > Rattus rattus. Next base: position 130,180,256 of record NC_046158.1, on the reverse strand, counting down.
TGTTTGCAGTGTTTGCTCACTTTGCTGACTTGCTAACGGTAGCTAACACGGAAACGGTGTTCTCTATACATCATGTCTGTGAGATCACTGAGAAGGGCATGGGCAGAGGCTTAAACTCTTGTGATATTTCAGTGTGTCCTAAAGAGCTAAGGGTCAGGACCCCATAGATGAACCACTATGTAGATAGTTGCTTGGTTGCCTGAGCCACCACATCAATACCCCAGCATACAATGTGCATGCTTCTTCAGTGCAGTAATAACACAGAAGTCACTACATGCATGTATGATGCCACCAAGAACTTACTGTTAGCTGAGAGGCTGCAAACACACTGCCATCAGGGGCTAGCAGTGTTATCAAGAGGCCCCATATATGAAATAGAGTAAGATGTGACTATACAGCCCATGCCTATTTGCCATGGGTCCAAAAGCAGTAAGTTTTAAGCCTGCCCTCACAATGCTCCCAATGGCATCATTTCCGCCGTTACCTGTCGTGGGTGTATGCCTGATGTACGCCTGCCGCAGCTGCCACAGTGATTCCTCCACTGTGAAGTTGTCCTCAGAGGACCATGCTTCAGTGCTTGTTCTTACCCTTTTTACTCCAAAACCGGATGTTTCTTCTCTTTCCTTATGAGACTTTAATTTTATCTGGGCGCTTTATCTTTTGATTATGTGTAATATATTTGTATCATTGTATGGTATGATAGATATGGGCACACGAACACAGATGAATAAGAAGATCAAGAGATCACTCCTGAACCCCAGGTGCACAGACAATTGTTCGCTACCCACGTGGTTACTGGGAATGAAATGTACAGTGCTGAGCCATCTATCCAGCCCCCTGACTCAGGATCTCAGGCAGGTGAGAAACAGAGTGCCATTTAATTTTCATTGATTGATACAGGGAAAGAAGTCTACTAAGACCGACAACCTTGTGCTATGAAACTAACACTTGGGATTTTTTTTCTTTCATTTTACAGTGGTGAAATCTAAGGTCCAAAAACGATACAATTTTCTCAAGGCATCGTGACAATTCCAGTAGCAGAGTGGCCAGACAACATTTTTGACTTCTTGTCTTCTACCTAAGGTATGATCTTCAGAATAATTGCTCAAATGAGTGCGGCTGGGACAGAGAGGCAGTCAGAGCATCTGCTGGAGTCGTATTGTGTTCTGAAATCCTACCCCTGTCAGGAGTGATCCTTCACTTCTACTGCACTCCATCATGCAGATGTGTGTGGAAAGGCTTTGGGAGCCTGGTGACTTGGTCCTTGCTCCACACACTGAACACAAAAGGCAGAGAGGGCATGCGTGCTAGGAAGAGACACAGTACTTAGAAAGGCAGTGGAGACGAGTCTGGGACACGGAGCCATGGGAAACGGGCCACCATCCCATGGCTCTGGCATTCTGTCACTCTCCAGGTTTACGGAAGTGATTTGTGTGTTCCTGTCACCTACAGATTCTCATGATCTTCTCTAAGGAAGAGCTTTGGCAAGAATGTGGACACATTTACTATTCTAGAGCAGAAGAACATGTGATGGGATTGGATGTGGTTTGGGGAGGGTTCTGAACTACATGCATTAGGACCCTGTGTTCTCAGTCTTGAGTCTGTTTTGTGGGTGGATGAAACACTTGCTGATAATTAGCACTTAGAAAAAAATGGCACGATTCTGTCTCCATGTCCCTTCTCCGTAGGAGCACAGCTCTGTAATGAGAGTCACCTGCAAAGAAGTACACAACAACTTGCTGCTGGAGAAGCTGACCTTACCGTGCTTATGACTCTTTTATATTTAGTTTTCTTATGGCGACCCCGCAGCAGCATGGCAGAGGACTGTGATGCTCCCAGGTGATCTGTCTGGAACAGACATCACTGTGTCTGGGACATAGAGAAAAGGGGATGAGTTACAGATCTCTGCAGAGTACACACACAGCGACTTTTGGCTGTGCTCATATAGACCATAGGTAAGGGAAGGGAAAGTAAAAAAAGCCTGTATGTAACACATTCTGCTGGGGCTAAATGGTAGTCTATGCAGGGAGATGAAGTGGTTTAAGGAACATGGATGTGCAGGCTAGTTATGTGCAGGCTAGTTATGTGCAGGCTAGTTATGTGCTGGCTAGTTATGGGTCAACTTCACACACGCTAGAGTCATCAGAGAGAAGGGGGTCACAACTGAGAAAATGTCTCTGTAGTAGCAGGCCATGTAGGGCAAGCCAGTAAGCAACACCCTTCCATGAATTCTGCATCAGCTTCAGCCTGCAGGTTCCTGCCCTGTTTAAATTTCTATCCTGATTTCCTTTGATGATTTACATAGTGTAAACATTACAAACACACACACATATATTATTCACATACACATACACATATGCAATATGTGTATGTATGTGTACCAAGAGAATAGTTGCATTTAGCTTATGTAGAAAATATCGTTTCAAGAAAGGAACCTTATTATTGAAGAGGGACTTTGTTTTGTCTACTTTTTGTGTGACATTCTGGGTAGTACATCTATTGGGATAGTCTTGAGTATAACTCCCTGTGCATACCTCAGACAGCTTCTTTGAAATGCAAAATTGTATCAATTAAACAGTCACTGCATTCAAAGTCATCTTTATTGTTAATAAATGAAACATTTTTTTTAAAATTTCACCCATTACTCTGTCAGGACAAAAACTTGAGCTAGATAGTATATCTTTTATTCTGCTGGAATTAAGAGTCCATTAATTCCTTTTCTGTGTCTGTAAACTACTTTATCATTTTGACAGGTATCAGATATGGTCCAGGAATGGAGTCCTGTGAGAAGACGTCTGAGTGCTTGTGAGAATATACCTAAAAATCCAGACAAAAGCCTTGGGATCAAAGTTTCTTCAAGATACCAAATTGTCCATAGACAGTGTTTTCATGATCCTCTCTGGTGTTTTGGATAGCAATGAGTTTACTTCAGATTGCTCATTTTTGCTTGCTGGTGTAATTTAATTAAGTTTTTAAATGACCCTTTATATGCCTTTATGGAAAAACATAATTTGGCACCTTGTAGCTAGTGCTTGTGTTCTTGTGATTGTACACAACTTGAACTCAGGAGTATTATATGTTTAATTTCAGAGTAATGTGTGTATATATGTGTGTATAAATATATATGTATATATATATGCACACACACACATATATATAATATGAGGCTTTGAATGAAGATGGCTTTAGCATAAGACTTTCATATACCTTATCTAGGGCTCCATTCTCCTATGTCCCACTGCCTGTAGAGCAGTGGCAGACAGGTGTGAATAAACTGGATAATTAAAGCACAGAGGCAGGAGGAAGTTAAGGTTAATTTGTATTTTAAATTGAACTCCTTGAAAACACACACACACACACATATTCTCATTACTCATAGTCCTACGACTGCATTATTAATACATTTATTTAGCTAGTACAATTAAAGAACAAAATAATTTTGCACGGGCAGATTGCAAATGTTAACATTTTTATCTTTAGATCACAATATTACATTTCTCCCTGTCCTTAATCTATCATCTGCCTGTTGATATTAGAGTGACTTTCAAAGAATTCCAGCCCTTTTTACAGGTGATGATTATTTTCATGGCTAATTTTAATGGAAAGCAGTTCTATATGTTTTGCAATATAATTACTATAATTACAATGATTCGACATGCAGTCGCCTTTACCTTCGGTTAGATTGGAGCTTGCTCTATAGACCAGGCTTGCCTCAATTCACAGAGCTCCATGTTCCTCTGCATCATGGTTCAGTTCAGCATTAATTGATGAAAGTCACTGCTATAGAGCACACCCATATAAATCACACACAGAGTCTCCATCAGTTTCATGCATGTTTGGCCCTTTCATATGGTAGCCTTTTGCATCCTCTTATTGAGGAACTGGTGTCCCTTCCCAGGTTTAGTGCTATAGGAAAAGCAGAGGAGTCTCAATGCCCACAGAGCAGGTGAGGTGATGGATAGAGGAGACGTGAGCAGAACTCCACTCTCACTTGGCTCCTGCCAGGACAGGGAGGCATCACCTTCAGTGAGGAAGGTCAGCAAACTGGCAAAGACACTTATTTACCACCAAGGGTCCGAGCCAAGGGTGGGTATCCAGGAGTCAGCATCCATTGGTCTTTATCTTGTTTCTCTTCGTTCATGCACTTGTGAGTATCTCAACCTGGCCTTACTTGTATGTGAGCGTACAGGAGCCTCTTCATTCGAGGAGACCTGAAAACATGGGTTTTCAGTAAGAAACAAAGTGTTGTGTTGTCCACCGCTTGTACTTGGCCAACCATTTCCATTGGCCTGAGCCAGGGAGCAACACCTGACTGCCTCTCTTCCACTCAGGGTGTCCTGCAGAGTCAGCCGTATCCCTGGCCTTGATTTTGAGGCTGGGCTCAGGCTTTGACAATGCTGTGTGTTGTTGTTGATGATTTTCAGTATCTCTAGCATGGACTTTTGGAAAGTTCATATCTGTGCGATGAAAACACCTGGTCATTCACAGTACACTGGACACAACAATATAGCAGTAGCAGCCACCACAGCACCAGCAGCAGCAGGAGCAAGGACATTGTAATTGCAAGGTGAATGAAGGGTTGTGACTCCTGTGGAAAATATACAAAATAATTGTACTAGATGTGTGTTCTAGGAGGGAGAAAACTCTTCGGAGCTCGATCTACGTGAATGTACCTGGGTCTTTCAATGACAAAATGTGACAAATCACCATGACCTACCCGGAGCAAAGCCCCACAGTCAAAAGAGGCGACCATATATGTTTCCCACCAATATTTCTACCCACTCTCTCCTCTCCCGTGACTATTTGCATCCTCAGGAAGGTGCTCTTCAGACTGTGGTATCAGCTCCAGGGACCATAGCGCCTCCTACAAAATTTGACACAGACACATGAAAGGGTCTCTTAATAGAAATATGCAGGACTTCTGCTCTGCCTGTGCTGGATCTGAGTTGGATTTGGTCCTCTGTCTGATTCCTCCTAAGTGATCCACTGTTTCCTTCACCACCATTTTCCTCCATCCTTCAAAACTCTAAGGCTACCATCCTCTACTTACTACATCTAGAACAAATATTTCAGGACTCCTAGTAAGGATCAGATTGATCATTTTGGGTTTTTGGTTTTGTTTTGTTTTTGGGATTTTTTGTGGGGGATTTTTTATTTTCATGTCAAATGTAATCTCATTTCCTGGTGTCATATCCATAACCCCCCCTATTCAATCTCCCATCCTCCTGCTTCTATGAGGGTGTCCCCCCACCCACCACCCCTTCCCTTCTCCCTGCCCCGACATTGCCCTGGGGTCTATCAGTGAATCATCCTGATATATTATCCACACCACCTGTATATGTGTCTTAGTAAATATTTATGTTAAGAATACAGTATTCAAAGCATACATGATTGAGTAGAAAAGGGTGTCATTACCATCCTACCTACATGTGTTAGCTGGTTTCTCCACGACTTCCCTTATTAGCTGCCAGGATTTTACTTTTGATTAAAAGTTGCTGGGGGTTTGTTTGTTTTGCTTTGCTTTGCTTTGTTTTATGCATGGAAAGGCAATAACAGAAGCTGTGTAGTTATTTTAAATTTAGATTGATGGGACACTTTCTTCTTGCTTCCTTAGGGGATACCAAAATAGATCTTGGTACACTGCTAACTGAGATGGTCCGGAGGGTCTGTTTTCAGGAGGATGGGCAGCTGTCCTCTGAGTGATGTAAGCTGGGATCACATCACAGGCTTTCTTGCTGGAAAAGAGACACAAGGAGCATGGGCTTGGGTCTATATTCTGAGTGTTGTCCATGCAAACCTGTAATAGTCATGATTTGTGAAGACATGCTTAATGATTATAATCCCTGGAGCAGATACTGATCTCAGTCCCTCTCCAAGTTCTTTTCCTGAACTGAAGCATATGGACCTCCTAGTGTACATTTTTTATGGGCAATTTCCTCTTCAGAAAGCAGCGTTGGAGGTATACTACATTTTCTTCAGTCTTTTCTCTCCAGACAGATCAAGTAGATGGTCAAGGTGAAAGTGTGAAGGGAGGGGCAACCTTCCTCCTTTTCAGGCAGAGGAAGGTTGGGAGGCTGTTCAGGGGATAACATGCAACCATGCCCTCTATTTTAGTTTCCTTTGCCATGTGGACTTCTTATTTATAATTGAATAACAAGTCATTGCATAGTTGTATTTTTGTTGGTTTAAAGCATCCTTTAATTACTTCTTCATATAAACCATCAAAAACATTTTGAAGGCAACATTGAGATCTGCTTCCATTAAAATTTTGACTGAGGAACTCTTTGATGAATGTACATCGTGCATGGGTCTAAATCACCATAAGTGGGGATACTTTGTGGCATTCACTACTATTAGTATTCGCTGAACTATATGTATAAGCGTTGGGAGAAATGATCCAGGACACAGGCCTCAGGAAAATGACTGACCTTGGATTCTTAAATTCTTTCTGGCTGTGCTGTGACTACTCAGTATACCTTACAGGACCACTCCAAGACTCAACTTGTAAATGTTCTAGTTCCAGTTCTGCTCCTTAGAAGCAGAGGAGTTTGGAGAGGTCATGAATGTTTCATTATAATGCCTTGACCTTTATTGTGGTCAAATTTGTGCTACCAATAAGGACTCCATTTTCAGGATTAAGTAGGTTTTCATTACATGGCACTGTTACTCTATAGGGCCTGCGATCTTTTGTATTCCATACCACATTATGAATAATTCTAATGCTACCTTTGGACAAGGTCCCCACGGATTTTTTTTCTGAAAAAAATCTTTGATGATTTTACATCCTGGGGCATCCACAGGTGGGTCATGTTGTGATGATTGTTGCTTTCTTTGTGACTTCACTGTTAGTATGTGATTAAGTGGATTTTCAAGCCCTTAGTAGAGTTTATTGAGAGAATATTTTTTAACAAGCAATAAATTTTGTTCATGGATGAGAAATGTCATTTGAATTTTCTGTCTCTGTAAGTATAAATTCATTGTCACTAAAAGCCAGAGGATCTCTTCAAGGTGCAGGGTATTAGTGGGAAGCCCTTCACATTGTGCTCCTGACCAATTTTCAGCACAGCATTCCTCCTTATCCCCACACTTCCACAGCCACCAGAGCTGCTGTCTCTGAAGATTTTATGCTTGTGCTCTTACTCTGGACATCTTCACTAGAAAAGTGCCTTAATGCTTAGAGGAGCCTGTGTTTGGCCTAGGTTCTTTGTTCTGTTAGTGGTCATCATTTGAAGTCAGTAAATATGTGCTTGCTGATAATAATTCCTTAGAGCTCGTGATCCATCAAGTCTCTTTGTGAGTCCTGTTTTGTGACAAGTCTTAAGTGCTGGGGTCAGCCTTTGTCTGGCAATGTCTTCTTTAGCATAGGCTGAGTAGGAGGAGTGGAAAGTATAAACACACTGGTTCACCTCTTTAGAAGCAGAGGGAATTTGGGAGATTTCACTTGTGTCTTTTTTCCCTGCATCTATTGTGTTCAAATATTCATTGACAAATCAATCCCTTACATAGGATTAAATGGTTCCACGTATTTTGTTGTTTTAAAGCATATTGGATACCCTGTATTTTGCACTGCATTTAAAATATTTATAATTCCAGGTCTGGTTCCTTCCAGATATTTTCTGTGGATCTTCTTCATATGTCTTCAGCTTGGTGTAGCTACAGGTGTGCCAGAACTTCCCGTATTATGAACCTGTTCTGGCATCCTCTGCAATTTATTGATTATGTAGATATTCAATCTCTTGCAATATGTGATGAGGGGTTTAAGTTTCATGAAGGTATCTACCATTTAGTCATTCAATTCTGTCTCGTTGAATGGGACACTAATAGACCTCAAGCTTGTGTGCTGCTCAGCACCTCAGGGACACAATATTCTGTTCTACACAAACTGGTTCTAACACAGGAAGTTCCAAGAGGTTATGACTCATTGGACAATAGTCTCACTTTTGAGGGGAGGGCTGTGTGCTCGTGTTCTTCCTGTAGGCATCTTCCCTGAAAAGGACCCAATATCTCTGTGAAGGAGAATGTGCTTTTTTCTAGGTTCTTTGAGCTCTGAGTGATCACATAATGGTTTTTTTTTTCATGATTGAAATTTGTGAAGAGGAAAACTCTGAAAAGCATGCCTCACAGGAGTGAATCCTTAAAGTTGATGCTGCTCTCAGTTTCTTAGGAACTCTTATCCCTGAGGTGAGGATAATGTTTAAGCTGTAGGGTAGCATTTGTTTGTGAAGTTCTTCTTCAAGGAAGATAAAGTAGAAGGCACACTCTGCCCTCATGTATTTCCTTTCATGTGTGGTGTTTGACAAGTGTGGATGGAATGAAAATATGAAGAAGAGAGGGCACTGGTATCCTCCTCAGAAGCAGAGGGGACAGATTTTTTCTGCATGTCATAGTACAATTTTACTGTTTACTTTGGTCACATTGACACATGTAATCAAATTTTTTTAATGAAATATTTTCTATAACATGGTTGAACTTTGTTTGCTTTAAAATTTTTTCTGACTTCCTTTATGCAGTATCCCATTAAATAATTTCTATTTCTGGGTAGGGGGTCTTTGTTCCTTTTGAATTTCTTCTGAGGAAATTCTTATTGTGTCTTCATCATGGACATTCATTGATGAGTGGATGTACCAAAACTGCCAGAATCACAAGAACTGTATGTGATTTTTATCTTCAGTTATTAGGAAGCCTTAAGCTCTTGGGAGAGGTGATCAGGCATAGAAGTTTGTATTCAGTAAACATGACCTTTTGATTTTGAATTCTCTTTCTGATAGGCTAGATGTCCTTTACTGAACAGTATAGTATCAATACAGTGCCCAACATGTCAAGGGAAGCCCTTCAGACTATGTGTGCCCCAACACCTTGGGAGAATGGTATCCACTGCTACTATGAAGCTTGTGACCTTTTTATTTCCAGAGGAGAGTCTTTTTTCCCAAGCCAATATCACTGACTTTAATGAGCCCTTTCTAATCTACTGAGATGTTTTCATGGTCACTATGTCACCAGGCAATATGGTGGCTATGCAAAGCTATGGAAGCCAAACTAATTTCTGTAAAGATAGGATGGGTCTTTTCCTCTAGATATGAACCTGCAGTGATCTATTTCAGCAGAGTTCCCTATGCTGCATATTACAAAACCAGGGAGGATTTTGTCCTTGTCTCCATGGCCACAGGAGTTGTGTGATGTGAGGATGATGCAATGCTTTCAGGAGCTCAGGCTGAGAGCTAATCAAGGCACCTGGACATGTGTCACTTTTCAGAATTTTGATGGCCACCAAGTAGTCAGTGAAAGGATGGAAACACAAAGTGCCCTGAATCTAGGGTGCCTTTTTGTTAAAAAGTACTCTTTAGAGGAACTGGCCTTGAGTTCCCATATCAGCATCAGAGTTTGCTTTTGTTCAATGACACGAAAAGTAGCAACAGCAAATATTGATGTTAGGGAATTGATATCTACACAGAATAAGTAATTTCTTGGAATGCTCATAGATATAAATCCTAACATTAACAGTTAGACACACTTAAATTACCTCTTAAAATAAAATTGAAGTGCTTAGGAATAGAAGAACAAATCAAGGACAAACAGAGTGGGTGGTAAGAATGAAGAAGGATCATAGCAGGAAATCAAGAAAGGGAAAGCAAAGGGAAAAACAGGCCAAAGAGTATCTTTTGTTTATAGCACAACAACTTGTCACTTTTAGCCAAGGTGTCCGTTAACTAGGATAGACACTGATTTCAATCATTTCTAAGAAATGATGAGGTTGCATCAGATGTCACTGAATCTAGGGAAATCCTTGGACAAAGATTTTATAGTTGAGACTCTTCTCAGTTTGAAAAAACTAAATAAATTTATAGGCACATTGGATCTACTGAAATTGAACCAAGATGATAGAAAATGCTTATGCAGATAAATACAAGTGAGAATACCTCTAATAGCAAAACCAAAACATGTATCCTCAGAAAAGATGTCCAAGGCTAAATGCAATCACCATGAATTCTCCCCAAGGCTTAAAGAGCAATGATAACATTTGATTCTCAGTCTACTCCATTTAGTAGAAGGGAATGATGGCATCCACATACCGTCCAAGAAGCCCTTAATATGCAAATTTCAAAGATGAATAAAGACAAAATAGGAAGCAAAATTATAATAGAAATGTCTTAAAGAATATACGTGGGAAAGCGAATCCTCAATAAATGACTAAGGATGTCAGTCAGTCACCAAAGTCTCTTTTTTTTGTCATCTTTATTAACTTGGGTATTTCTTTTTTTATTTAAAAATTATGTGTCCACCTGCCCTAGTTCATGTGCACCATGAGTGTGCATGTTAGCTGAGTCCAAAGAGCCTCAGACCCTCTGATACTAGAGTAACAGGCAGTATTAACTGCCTGATACAAGTTCTGAGACTACTGTAAGAGCAGTAAATTAATTGTGACCATTATATTTTCTCTTCATCCTCTATACCCTGTAGCTTTAATGCATGCATTTATTATTTCTAACTGTGCATGCATACTTTGCACATGTGTGTCTGTGTCTCTGTGAATTTTCATGAACAGTGTACATATTTTTTTATGTATGTAATCATGTTATCAACAGAAAGAGCTATACTGACTTTCTTTAATGTGTATGGGTTTTCTTTCTTTTTCTTCCTACTTGCTTTGGCTAAGGCTTCCAGTCCCATACTGAACTGATGTGGCCAGAGTGGAGCCTCATCTTTAAGGGCATGCTGAGGGAGTGGGCTTTTCACTTCCCCCACTAATTATTGCATGGGCTGTAGGCTTTTCGCATATGGCCTTTATTATGTTGAAGTAAGTATTTATTTATTTATTTATTTATTTATTTATTTATTTATTTATTTATCTTTATTAACTTGAGTATTTCTTATTTACATTTCAACTGTTATTCCCCTTCCTGGTTTCTGGGCCAACATCCCCCTAACCCTTCCCCTTCCCCTTCTCTATGGGTGTTCCCTTCCCCTTCCTCCCCCCATTACCGCCCTCCACCTAAAAATCACATTCACTGGGGGGTTCAGTCTCGGCAGGACCAAGGGCTTCCCCTTCCACTGGTGCTCTTACTAGGCTATTCATTGTTACCTATGCAGTTGGAGCCCAGGGTCAGTCCATGTATAGTCTTTGGGAAGTGGCTTAGTCCCTGGAAGCTCTGGTTGGTTGGCGTTGTTGTTCATATGGTGGTATAGTGGTGAGCATAGCTGCCTTCCAAAGTCACTTCTAGTCAAGCATGAGCCCCAAGTTCAGGTCCCCAGCAAATGTATACAAAGTCAGGTGTGATGGATATACCACACTGCCTATCAGGCAGACCCTTGAGGTTAAAATTTAGCCACAATGTTTTCTTCATTATCAAATATTTATTAATTACATGATCATGCCTTTGTGTGTTCTCAAGATTGAATCATCTCCAGATTTTGGTACCCAATTAAAACAATATTTTTGGCATTAGAGTTGTCTCAATCTCTCTCTTGAGACTTTTTCTGAACCCCTTATTGGTGTTTCTTCATTATGGCACAGCCATTGGTATGCCATTATTTCTTTGATGTTTGGTCTCTTTGTGGCATCTGACTCAATCTCGTTATTTAGAACTTTCAATTTTGACAGAGGTGATCAGGGATAAATGCATTTCTGGACAAAAGTAGCCATTTGATTGTTGAGTGCTCCATCTCTTTGAATGGGAGCAGCTCAGTCATTAAATGCCAGGTCCACACAAAGCCTCAGGATGTCATTGGGAAGCCTTTCATTCTTTCTGCTTCTGAAACCTTCTAGGGTACAATATTCATTCTTAGGCACTCCATGCTCCTGTTGCCATAGAAATCTTGGGAGTCTGATCTCTGGAAGATGGCCTATTGACATCTGCGACTTCTATGCTTGGGATGTCACCCTGAGAATCTTTGTTGCAAAAATACAGTTCATATATTTTAGGATAATATTATTGCGTCAGAATCTGAGAGCTTTTAGGGCTCACATCTTGGATTTGTTCATATTTGAATTTTGTGAAGATGGGCTTTTTGATAATTAATCTTTGTAATCCATTATTGTCTTACCCTTTCTTCAAGTTGTGTTCCTGAGGTGAAACATGTGTCCATGCTGTGAGTTAGGTTTTATATTGGACGGTACTCTTAGAGAGTGACACAATTTGGGAGGCAGTTCAGAAGTTATATTTCTACCATGCCCCAAAATATGGTCTAATTTCCACTGGTGCTGGGTGAATTTCTCATTCATGATCAAATACGTTGCCATTACATGGTCTTGAGCCATGTTTTGTATTCTGTTTTTGGTATTTCATGAAAAAGATTTTTAATGAGGAGTTGGGTTTTTATTCCCTTGTTATTCCTTGTGAGATCTTTGGTGTTGTGTCTTCTTTATGGCTGAGCCATGGGGATGCCTAGACCTGAATATCTGTGGACCTCTTTGTGTCATATAAAGTCAATAATTGATTAAATAGAATTTATCTCTGGAGAGAGGTTATCAAGGAGACAAAATTCAGGAAAATTTCTGCCACTTGATCTTAGGATTCTCTGACATTCTGAATGGGATATGTCTCAGCACAGAAATCTAGAGGACCTTTCAAATGTTCCACAGGTCAATGGAAAGCCTATGTGTTACTGATCCAGGGGTCCCAAAGACACTGTAAGACACACCCTGGCACTGCCATCATAGGTGGTCCTGAGTCTGATTCCTTGCAGGATGGGGTGATGAGACTTCCATGCTTGTGCACTCACAAGAAAAGCCTTTCTCACTAGAAAAGATACTTTGCATCCTAGGAGGATCACTTTGTGTCTAGGTTCTGAGCACTATCAGTGATGATATCTTGGATTTGTTCCTACTAGACGTTTGTGAAAATGTACTTGGTGAGAATAAAACCTTGGAATCCATGATGATCTCAGTCACCATGCAATTAGTGTTCCTGAGTTTTAGAATATGTCCACGCTCCTGCCAGTGATGGTGGGAATGTTTCATATTGGAAACTCCTGTTCAAATGATAAGACAGGAAGCACAGTGACCCTTTTTACGCTATTTAAAGACATAGGAGTATTGCGAGGTTGTACCTGTACTCTAGAGCAGCCAAATTTGTCCTGCCAGATGGACTTGTGACTCATGATTAAGTATGTTGAATTGCATGGTGGTAAATGTGTTACTTGCATGTTTTGATATCCGGTATTCAATAAGCCATTGACAGTATTTCCAATAATGGGTAGTGATGTTTCTTGGAGAATTACTCTGACAAAAATCTTGATGTCTCTTGTCAAGGCTCAGCTACAGGTGTGCCATGACTTCATTGAATTTGGGCATCACTTTGACATCCACTGTCATTAAATGTTTAAGCATATCTTTGTGCTAGCAGGAGAGGTGATCTGGGATACAAGTTTCAGCATATTATCTGTCTTTAGATTTGCTCAGAAAAGACAGGTTGGAAGAAGAACTCTGTCCCTCTTAGAGCCTTTTCCTCTCATGTCCAGGCAGCTCAGGTAGACTGGGCAACAAGAAGGGGAGAAAGGAAAGGGGAGTGGTTCTCCTCAGAATTAGAAGAAGGTGGTGAGGTTGTGAATGTGACATTGTACTACTCTGTCCTTTATTGTGCTCAAATTTGCTCTATCAAGAGGATTTCATTTACAGAATTAAGTTAAGTTGTCATTACCTGTTTGTGGTTTTGGCATTTCACAATGTGTTTGACATTCTGTATTATCAAGCCTATTGAAATGTTTCTGATGCTACCTTTGGTAGGGTCCATCTGGATTTCTTGTGCAGAAACCTTTGATGAGTCTACATCAGGAGACATCCACAGTTGTACTATGCTTTGATGATTGTTGAGCTAAAACGTTGTGAAGGTCTTGGAAGAAAGGATGAGTTGCTCACACAAAGAACAAATTCTATATTCTTATTTGAACTTTCTGTCTCCCTTAAATAAGAAAACTTATCCCTCAAAAGCAGAGGACCACTCCAAGGCTGCAGATATCAGTGAGAAGCCCTTCACATTGTGTGATACTGTGTATGTGTGGCACAAAGTATTCTGTCTGATTCACCCCCTTGAACTGGCAACACATGTGCTCCTGAGCATCTCTTTCCCTTCAGGATGGGCTGTTGTCTTTTGTGGATTCTATGCTTGTGCCCTTACTCCAATACATCAAGGAAACCATGATTGTGCTTGGGTTCTTAGTGCTATCAGTGGTAATAGCATAGGTGGAAATATTTGACTACTGGCTGGTTGATAAAAATTACTCCAAGCTTGTGCTCCACTCAGTCTCTCTGCAAGTCCTATTTTTGAGATGGGTCATAAATCATTGATGGGGCCAGATCTCTTTTAGGACCCCCCCCTCTTCAGTGTACATGAGGTAAGGGGCACCCTCTATCTCATACAGGCTTTTTCTTGTCTCCTAACTGCTCAAGCAGAGGGTCCCTAGATATTATGGCAACTGGAGAAACACTGGTTAACCTCTGTACAGACCAAGAAAGGTTGAGAGGTTTTACAGGTGTCTTTGTTCCCTCCCCACAGTGTGTTAAAATTTTCAATGACAGATGAAATTCTTATTATTGTTAAATATGTTGCCATGTATTTTTCTTGTTTTGAAGCATATTTGATACCCTGTATCTCATACTAATGCCATGTAAATTATATGTCATTCAGATTTGTAATCTGGTTCCCTCTGGATTTCTAGTAAGGGTTTTCTGTCCTCAGCTTGGTGCACCTACATCTGTGCTAGGCCTTCCATTATTGCGGTGCTCTTTTTGATATTCTCCGTAATGAATTAAGTAGATCATCAATGTCTATTTGGTGAAGTGATGATAGGTGAAGTGGGGGTACAAGATTTCAGGATGAAATCTTCCATTTATTCTTTGAATTTTCTTTGACTGTGAATGGGGATAAGGAGTTCGTATAGAACAGCACTCCAAGGTTCCAGATCTCAGTGGGAAGTGCTTCCAAATGTTAACTCCACAGCCTTTCTGGGTGCAATATTCAGTCTAATACAAACCCTGGTTCTAACCCTGGAAGGGCTCCAGGGGGTGTGTTTCTTGGAGCATGGTCTGCTAACTTTGGAGTCTATTATGCTTGTGCTCTTACTCTTGGTTATTTCCCTGGAAAATAAAGTGATCCTTCTACAAAGGGGGATGTGCTTGTGTCTAGGTTCTTAGCTATGAGTGGACACATCTTGGGTTTTGTCCATATCTGATGTTTGTGAAGATGAATACTCTGCAAATGTGCTCCATATCAGTGAATCCTTGGAGCTGGTGCTGCTGTTCTCTGTCTCTCAGGATCTCCTGTTCCTCAGGCTAGAATAATGTCCATCCTGTGGGAGGCTTCTGCCTTAAACATTCTTTTTAAAGGATGAAAGATTGGAAGGTACAGTGTTTCCTCATGCCATTTCCTCTCATCTCTAGGCAGCTCTGGAAGAGTTGGTGAAAAGAAGGTTTGAAAGGAAAGACACTGTTTCCCTGCAGAGGCAACAGGAAGTAGTGAGATTTTTTGTGTGTAATTGTACAGCTCTGGCCTTTCTTGTAGTTACTTTTACACTGCCAGGTAAACTTCTACTCTTTAATTAATTGTTTGCCGTTAAATAGTCATATCTTTTTTTGCTTAAAAGCATCTGTGAATTTTTAGGTTCAGTAAGCCACTAAAAAAAATTTTACTGCTTGTTTGGGATCAGGGTTCTCTAGGTATTACGTCTGAGGAAATCTTTGTTGTGTCTCTATCATATCCAAGCAATGGGTGGATAATAAGGCCAAGAATTATATGACTTTATATGATTCTATGTACAGTTAAAGGCATCATTATGTCTTTAAGTTCTTCGAAGAGGTGATCTGACATGCAAGTTGGCTTCCATTAATAATCTGGCTTTTGATCTTTGAATTTTCTGCCCCTATGAATGATTGTTACCCAGTCTCTAAAAAGTGGAGGATCAAAACAAGTTCTGCATTGTCAGAGGGAAGCCCCCCTTTGCTCTTGAACATCTCAGGAGAAAAGTATTCAGAGGTTCCATTGATACTCTTGACCTTTTCCTCAGAGGTGACTCTTTTCCCCACACTGAAATCACTAGGCTTAATGCCCCCCTTCTAAGCTACTGAGATGTTTTGATGCTTAATAACTCACCTGGAAAAATGGTGGATATGTAAAGGTTAGATAGCCATACAGAGTTGACTAAATAACATATTTAGTGCCTCCCCCTCCTCCTCCAGACACCCACATTTAAGAACATGTTTCAGAAGGATTAACTTTACTTCATGTTCCATAACCAGGTAGGATTTCCTCCTGGTCTCCATGACATGTAGCAGTTGTTTGATGTGAGAATGATGTGATGATTTCAGGAGCTCAGTATCAGAGCTAATCAGGGAGTCTGTACACTTGCCTCCTCTTAGTATTTGGATGAGTACTAAGGTCTCAGTCCTAAGATGGAAAGCCAAAGATCCTCTAAACAATGATGCACTTGTCATAATTTTTTGTGATATGTTTTTTGGAAAGGAACTGGCCTTGGGCTTCATTGACATTTTTACAGTTTGCTTCTGTTGGTAGAAGTGATCAATTACATTACCAAATGAAGATGTAGATAATTTATATCTTTCTAGAATGAATCAGTTCTAGGAATGATTATATTTATAAATTTATTAAACATCAGTCATATCTAAGAGAACTGTAGTGCTGGGGAAATGTTAGTGAATTGTGATCACCAACCCACTGCCCCCCCCAAAAAACACACAGAGAAGCTCATTGGATACAACAATAAGCAGGATCTCTGTTCTATTTGCCTTACTTCTTGCCTCCCAGCTCACCACTGACTCTCAGGAAGGTTTTCAGTAGAGACAGTAGCCCTGAATTATCTATTGGGGTAAGGCTTTATAATACGCAGCAAGAAAGGGGTGAGTGTGAAATCATCTAATTGGATCTAATTGGAAAACTACCTTGGCCTTTAACATAATTGATTGGTAATGGGAGTCATATTATAAACTTAATTTCTGCTTCCCTATGCATGTTAATAGGCAGGAGTTGGGCTTGTAAGGTGCAAGTGCAGATTTGGTAGAGGAATAACTTGGAACACAGCTCTAGTTAGAGGTGTAACTAGGAAATGCAGGTCTTGTTGTGATTTAGCCTAGAGATCAGAGCTAGATTCAAGTTTTGTTGGAACTTTACCTGAGTTCAAACTCAGGTAACATTGTCTAAAATAGAGTCTGAATTTATTTGGCCTCTCATCCCTCCCTTTCCCTTAAGACTAGAAGGCCCAATCATGGACTTCCTGAGGCTTTATGGAAACGTTAATAACATGGCTATGTCTTTGCGGTGTCCCTGAAGAATGGGTAGGGACCCACCATTGGGAGACAGGAAGAAGTTCTGAGGCAGAATTCTCCTCCTGCTTACCAGGTGTTGTTCTACTGGAATGGAACATGCAGTGCACCCACACTGTAACTCTGTAGCACAGGAACCATTTCAAGGGGGCTCTAGCGACCCCTGGCAGTGTCTGTTGACTAGGGCCCTATTTCCTGGCTAAAGTTGGTAGAGCTTCAGAGCTGGACCTGTTTTATGAAAAGCAGGAAGTTTAGACTAAATGTGTACTAGTGAACATCATCAAATTCATATAGTAATTCACAATAGTCTATAATAGTCTGTTTCTGTAATAAGTTCTGTCAGTAGGTGAACCAAACATAACTTTCAAAGGGGTGAGTGCCATCTGGTATGGGGAGTTCTGTACTCTATAAAGGATTAAGGGGAGAAGAGTCACCCAGCCACACGCAGTCTTTGAAGTTAATTTAGTTAATCATTTTTGAGGGTTCTTTTTATCTTCTGAATTTACCCTGAACTCTGGAGCCTATAAGCACAATGAAGATTCCACTCAATCTCCAGAATATCAGCTAATCTCTGACTTAACTGGGATATAACTATAGGTCCATTGTCAAGGCCTATAAGCTTAGAAAACCCATACCTTGTAAGAATTTTAGGATTTTCTTTGGTACCATCTGCACAGTGTCCAGTTTATGTGGGAAAGTCTCAGTCCGTCCTGAAAAGGTATCTATAAATACAGCAGATATTTGCATATTAATTTTCCTGATGTTTTCTCTATGAGTCCATTTCCTGATATATTCCCAGCTTAGTGCTTCAGTATTGAACACAGTGTTGACTTTTAGAGGCATATGTATTGGTCACTTGACAGACTTCATAGTTTTTTTTTCTTTTATTGGACAATTATTTACATTTCAAATGTTGTTCCCTTTCTCGATTTCCCAGTCATAAGCCCCCTATCCCACCCCCTCCTTTTCTTCTACAAGGGTATTCCCCTCCCCATTTACCACACTTCCTCCTCAACATTCCCATACACTGGGTTTCCAATCTTGGCAGGACCAAGGGCTGCTCCTTCCTTGTTGCCCAATAAGGCCATCCTCTGCTATGTATGCAGCTGGAGCCATGGGTAAGTTCATGTATATTCTTTGGATAGTGGTTTAGTCCCTGGAAACTCTTGTTGGTTGGCATTGTTCTTATGGTGTTGCAAGCCCCTTCAGCTCTTTCAATTCATTCTCTTATTCTTCCAAAGGGGGTCCCATTCTCAGTTCAGTGGTTTGCCGTTAGCATTGGCCTCTATTTGACATGCTCTGTCTCTGTCTCTCAGGAAAGATGTATATCCACTTCCCGTCAACATTCACTTCTTAGGTTCATCAATGTTATCTAGTTTTGGTGGCTGTGTGTGTATGTATGTATGTATATATATATGCCACATGTGGGGCAGGCTCTGAAGACCCGTTCTGTCAGTCTCTGCTCCAAACTTTGCCTCCATCTCCCCTCCTATCACTATCCCCCACTTTTAACAAGGAATGAAGCATCTGCACTTTGGTCATCTTTCTTCTTGAGCTTCATGTGGTATGTATATTGTATCTTGTGTATTTTGAAGTTTTGGGCTAATATCCGATTATCAGTGAGTGCATACAGTGTGTTTTTCTGTGATTGTGTTACCTCACTCAGCATGATATTTTCTATTCTATTCTATTTGCCTATGGATTTCATGAAGTCATTGTTTTGGATAGCTGAGTAGTACTCCATTGTGTAGATGTACCACATTTTGTGTATCCATTCCTCTGTGTAAGGACATCTGGGTTCATTCCAGCTTCTGGATATTATAAATAAGGCTGATATGAACATAGTGGAGCATATGTCTTTCTTGTATATTGGAGCATCTTTTGGGCATGTATATGCCCAGGAGAGGTATAGCAGGGTCATCAGGTAGTGTGCAATGTTCAATTTTCTGAGGAAAATTCAGACTGATTTCTAGAGTGGTCATACCAGTTTGCAATCCTACCAACAATGGAGGATTGTTCCTCTTTCTCCAAATCTTGTAATCATCTCTTGTACACTGTTTTTATCTTAGCCATTCTGACTGGTATCAGGTGGAATCTCAGAGTTGGTTTGATTTGCATATTCCTGATGACTAAGGATGTTGAGCATTTCGTTAGGCATTTCTCAGATATTTGATATTCCCCAGCTGAGAATTCTTTGCTTAGCTCTGTGCCCACTTTTAATAGGGTTATTTGATGCTCTGCAGTCTAATTTCTTGAGTTCTTTGTATATTTTCGTTATTAGCCCTCTATTGGATGTATGATTGGTAAAGATCTTTTCCCAATCCATTGGTTGTCATTGTGTCCTAATGACAGTGTCCTTTGCCTTAGAGAAACTTTGCAGTTTTGTGAAGTACCATTTGTTGATTCTTGATTGTAGGGCATAAGCCATTGGTGTTTTGTTTAGGAAATTTTCCACAATTCCCATGTGATCGAGTCTCTTCCCCACTTTTTCTTCTATTAGTTTGATTGTATCTTGTTTGATGTTTGATGTGGAGGTACTTGATCTACTTGGACTTAAGCTTTGTACAGGGTGAAAAGAATGGGGCAATTTGCATTTTTCTACATTCTGACCTCCAGTTGAACCAGCACCATTTGTTGAAAATGCTGTCTTTTTTTTCCCCCAGTGGATGGTTTTAGCTTTGTCAAAGATCAAGTGACCATAGATATGTGGGTTCATTTCTGGCTTTTCAGTTCTATTCCACCGATCTGCCTGTCCGTCTCTGTATCAATGCCATACTGTTTTTGTTACTATTACTCTGTAATACTGCTTGATATCGGGGATGGTGATTCCCCGAGAAGTTCTTTTTTGTTGAGGATAGTCTGTGATATCCTAGGTTTTTTTTTATTATTCCAAATGAATTTGCAGATTGCTCTTTCCAACTTTATGAAGAATTGAGGTGGAATTTTGGTTGGGATTGCATTGGATCTGTAGATTGCTTTTGGCAAAATGGCCATTTTTACTATATTCATCCTGCCAATGCATGATCATGTGAGGTCTTTCCATCTTCTGAATCTTCTTAAATTTCATTTTTCAGAGACTTGAAGTTCTTATAATACAGAACTTTCACTTACTTGGTTAGATTCACATCAAGTTATTTTATATTATTTGGGATTATTGTGAAGGGTGTCAGTTCCCTAATTTCTTTTCAGCAGATTTATCCTTTGAGTAGAGGAAGGCTGCTGATCTGTTTGAGAATTTTTTTATTAGATATATTTGTTTACTTACATTTCAAATGTTATTCTCCTTCCCAGTTTCCTGCCCATAAGCCCCCATTCCCTCCCATATCCCTCTCCCATATGGGTATTCCCACTATACATCCCCCTTACTCACCCCCCATATTCCCCTGCACTTGGGTCCAACTTGGGCAGGACCAAGGGCTTCCCCTTCCACTGGTGCCCCAACAAGGCTATTCTCTGCTACATATGCAGTTGGAGCCCTGAGTCAGTTCATGTATAGTCTTTCGATAGTGGTTTAGTCCCTGAAAGCTCTGGTTGGTTGGCATTGTTGTTTTTATGGGGTTGTGAGCTTCTTCAACTCTTTCAATACTTCCTCTAATTCCCTCCCAGGTGGTCCTGTTCTCAGTTCAGTGGTTTGCTGCTAGCATTTACCTCTGTATTGGAATGCTCTGGATCTGTCTCTCAGGAAAGATCTATATCTGGTCCCTTTCAGCATGCATTTTCTAGCTTCATCAATCTTATTTAGTTTTGGTGGCTGAATATATATGGGCCACATGTGAGTGAGGCTCTGAATGGCTATTCCTTGAGTCACTGTTCTAAACTTTGCTTCCATATCCCTTCCTATGGATATTTTTTTTTCCGATTTTAAGAGAGTCGAATCATCTGCATTTTGTTCATCCTTCTTGTGCTTCTTGTGGTCTGTGGATTGCATCCTGGGTAATTTGAGCTCTTTGGCTAATATCCAATTATCAATGAGTGCTTACCATGTGTGTTTTTCTGTGATTGGGTTACTTCATTCAGGATGATATTTTCTGATCCATTCTATTTGCTATGTATTTTATGAGGTCATTGTTTTTGGTAGCTGAATAGGACTTCATTGTGTAGATTTATCACATTTTTTGCATCCATTCCTTTATTCAAGGGCATCTGGGTTCTTTCCAGCTTCTGGCTATTATAAATAAGGCTGCTATGAACGTAGTGGAGCATGTGTCTTTGTTGTATGCTGGAGCATCATTTGGGTATAAGCCCAAGAGAGGTATAGCTGGGTCCTCAGGTTGTGGAGTGTCCAACTTTCTGAGGAACCTCCAGACTGATTTCCAGAGTGGTTATAACAGTTTGAAATCCCAACAACAATGGAGGAGTGTTCGTCTTTCTCCACGTCCTTGCCAGTATCTGCTGTCACCCGAATTTTTTATCTTAGCCATTCAGACTGGTGTGAGGTGGAAACTCAGGTTTTTTTTTATTTGCATTTCACAGATGACTGAGGATGTTGAACATTTCTTTAGGTGCTTCTTGGCCATTCGATAATCCTAAGCTAAGAATGTTTTGTTTAGCTCTGTACCCCAATATTTAGTAGGGTTATTTGTCTCCCTGAAGTCTAACTTCTTGCGTTCTCTGTATATGTTGAATATTAGCCCTCTATCAGATGTAGGCTTGGTAAAGATCTTTTCCCATTCTGTTGGTTGCCATTTTGTCCTAATGACAGTGTCTTTTGCATTACAGAAGTTTTGCAGTCATGAGGTTCTATTTGTTGATTCTTGTTCTTAGAGCATGAGCCATTGGTGTTTTGTTCGAGGTTCTTCCCCATGTTTTGTTCTATTAGTTTGAGTGTATCTGGTTTGATGTGGAGGTCCTTGATCCACTTGAACTTAAGCTTTGTACATGGTGATAAGAATGGATGGATTCACATGCTTCTACATGCTCTCCTCCAGTTGAATCAGCACCATTTGTTGAAAATGCTATCTTTCTTCCATTGGATGATTTTGGCACCTTTGTCTAAGATCAAATGACTATAGATGTGTGTGTTCATTTCTGAGTCTTCAGTTCTGTTCCACTGATCTATCTGCCTGTGTCTGTACAAATACCATACAGTTTTTATGATTATTGCTCTCTAATACTCCGTGAAGTCAGGATGGTGATTCCCTCAGAAGGTCTTTTGTTGTTGAGTATAGCTTTCACTATCCTGGATTTTTGTTATTCCAACTGAATTTACAAATTGCTCTTTATATCTCTGTATAGAATTGAATGGGAATTTTGATGGGGATTGCATTGAATCTGTAGATTGCTTTTTGGCAAAATGGCCATCTTTACTATATTAATCCTACCAATCCATGAGCATGGAAGATCTTTCCATTTTCTGAGATCTTCCTCAATTTCTTTCTTCAGAGACTTGAAGGTCTTGTCATATAGATCTTTCACTTTCTTGCTTAAAGTCACACCAAGATATTTTA
Organism: Rattus rattus; assembly: GCF_011064425.1. Classification (NCBI taxonomy): domain Eukaryota; kingdom Metazoa; phylum Chordata; class Mammalia; order Rodentia; family Muridae; genus Rattus; species Rattus rattus. Next base: position 130,157,537 of record NC_046158.1, on the reverse strand, counting down.
TATTATTTGCGACTATTGTGAAGGGTGTCATTTGCTTAATTTCTTTCTGAGCCTGTCCTTTGCATAGAGGAAGGCTACTGATTTGTTTGAGTTAATTTTCTACCCTGACACTTTTCTGAAGTTGTTTTTCAGGTTTAGTAGTTCTTTGTTGGAACTTTTGGGGTCACTGAAGTACAGTATCATATCATCTTCAAATAGTGATATTTTGACATCTTCCCTTCAAATTTGTATCCTTTTGACCTCCTTTCTCTGTCTGATGACTCTGGCTAGGACTTCATATACTATGTTGAATAAGTAGGGAGAGAGTAGGCAGCTTTGTCTAGTCTGGCTAAGGGTTTATCTATCTTGTTGCTTTTCACAAAGAACCAGTTCTCGGTTTTGTTGATTCTTCGTATAATCCTTTTTGTTTCTACTTGGTTGATTTCAGCTCTGAATTTGATTATTTTCTGCCTTCTATACCTCTTGGGTTTATTTATTTCCTTTTGTTCTAGAGTTTTAAGGTGCGCTGTCAAGCTGCTGACTTATGCTCTCTCCTGATTCTTTTTGCAGGCACTCAGAGCTATGAGGTTTCCTCTTAGTACCAGCTTTCATTGTGTTCCATAATTTTGAGTATGTTTTATTTTCATTTACCTCAAATTCTAAGAAGTCTTTAATTTCTTTTCCTGTTGTGGCTTAGCTCCTGCAAACACTCACCTGCTCAGACCACACAGAAAGCTTCTCACAAATTAAGCCACCATGCAATTCACTTAAATATCTGACACTTAGAGTCAGCATTCAGACAGGAAGCAGGAAGTTTAACACAGTGTTAATAATGTAAAACCACAAATATACACATGACCCTAAAATAGTTTTGCTGGCATCAGTATCCTCCATATCATTAGTCCCGTGTGTCATGGGGAATTTCCTAAATAATGCACAAAAATGTAGTGCATGGAAGCATTACTGAGCCCCAACATAACTTGTAGAAGACAATCTGGTGCAACTCAGAGCAGCATCTTCAGTCTATTCAAGCTAGCTCTGACCATTCAGCTCACCACAGCAATGGGGATTGGGTATGGTTGGTGGGTGTGCAAGCATCTAATTGGAGAGTTACCCTGGCCTTTAACATAATTGGCTGGTACTGGGAGTCATATCATGTACTTAATTTTTGATTTCCTCTGCATTGGTGGTCGTTAGGTAGGGAACAGGCTTTTAACAGGCAGGGAGTTCATATTTGTAGGAGTGAATAAGCTGAAGATGCTGGTCTTGTTGTGAATTAACCTAGAGGCTGGAGCCAGGCTCAGGCTTTGTTGGGAGGTAACTTGGAAAGTAATGCTAGGTACTGGCTTGTTAGATTACTAAGTTCAAACTTAGGTTAGATTCTATAAAATGGAGTCTGAATTTAAAAGATTTGACTTCTCAGAACTAGTCACAATACATCTGAAAAGCATAGGAAACAAGTACGAAATCAAAGAGAAAGACAATGGATGGTAAGAAGGAATAAGGATCCAAGCAGAAAAGAACAGGACCCCAAAGACATAAATTCAGTGCGAAGTGTATCTTTATTCATAGCACAAAGAAAGTCACTGGTAGCTCAAGTGTCATCAACTAGGGAAGACTAATTCCCATCAGGTTATAAGAAATGATGATTTTGCATCGGATGTCACTTGAATCCCGGAGATCTGTGGGCAATGACTTTATAATTGAGAGTCCTCTAAGATGGAAAACCTTAATAAAGTTCTAGGCACTTTGAACTTTCTGAAATTGAAACAAGCTAACAGAAAACACTTAAGCAGATGAAAAAAGCTAGCATATATTTAATAAGAAAACCAAAACCTGTATCTTCAGAAAGGAAGCCCATGACTAGAGGTAATCACTGAGAATTCTCGCCAAGGCTTAAAGAAACAACTGTGACCTGTGATCCTCAGGATGTACCTTGAAGTAAGGAGGGAAGGATGGCATGCACACAAGAAGCTATTATTATGCCAAATAGAAAGATGTATAAAGACATAATAAGAACCAGAACTATAATATAATTTTCCTGATGCATATAGTGTGGGAAGCCCAACGTTCATACATTACTAAGGAAATGAGTCAGTGAGCAAAGTTCCATCTAGGTAAGCATTAAGCTCCAAAGTCAGCTCTCCAGTGCAAGTATAAAAAGACAAACTTTTGTGGTCAAAATTAAACCAAGATTTCTACTTCATTATCAAATACTCATCCATTGCATGGTCATGTTTTTGTGTGTTCTCAAGAGTCTTTCATCGTTAGCATTCTTTACTTCACTGTACAACACACACTCCAGGGCTCATTATGTCCCTTCCAGCACAGTTGCTGCTGAGGGTCTGTTTCCCTATAGGAGGCAGTGCCGAAGCTCCTATGCTTGTATACTCACACAGAGACACTTGTTTCTTTCTAGCAGGAAGTGCTTATTTCTAGATTCTCAGTGCTATCAATGTTGTCATCTGGAAATCTTCATATTTTAAGTTTCTGAAGAGTGTCTTGCTCAAAACAAATCCTTAGAATCCATGATATTCTAAGTCTGTCCTCAAGTTGTGTTCCTGATGGGAGGTCTATGCCCATGCTGGGCTTAGGTTATGTAAGGGAAGCACCTCATTAAGAAGACAAAACCAAAAGGGCAGAGGCATTATTTGAACTCCTTAGAGGTAGAGGAAAATTTGGAAATTGTGTCTGATTTATTGGATAACCAATGGAGAGTCATAGCCTCTATTCTGGTTGAATTTGAACTGCCATGTTGGCCTCATATTCAAGATTAAATATGTTCCTTTACATGGTTATATTCAAATCACTTTGAAGCATGTTTATATCCTGGATTTGCTATCGCATATTTCTGAAGCAATTTTGACAGTACTCTTTCAGGACTGCTTATGAGGAAACGGTGATGGTTTTTATTTTACTCTTGGCTTTGTTTTTTTTTTTAATCATGCCTCGCTAATGTTTCTTAGGACTTATATGATGGTGGGCTTCTTTGTTGATTCTAATCTCTATAACTGATTATAAAATTTTCGCCAAATATGAATAGGAGAAATGAAATTTTGAACAAAATTGCTATTCAAGATACGGATTTTTGTGACTTTGAGTAGAAGTTGTACAGTTAGAGACAAAATCAATCCTTTCTCTAAAGGAGCTGAATGGGCTTGCAACACCATACGAAGAACAACACCAAACAACCAGACCTCCTAGGGACCAAACCAATAACCAAAGACTATACATCAACTGACCCATGTCTCCAGGTGCATGTGTAACTAAGGGTAGCCTTGTTGGGCACCAACAGAAGGAGAAGCCATTGGTCTTGTCAAGCCTGGGTGCCCCACTGTAAGAGGATGTTTGGTGGAAAAGGGGAGTGGTTGGGGAGGGGAATACCCTTTTTTTAAATGATTCATATATAACAATTTTTATTATAATATTAGTAAATTTTAACATAAAAAAGAGTAGATTACAATGAAGTCACAAAATTACAAGTTATGTAGTAACTAATCTTTGAATTACTTGGTGGTATCAAGTATAATTATCAAGTAATTTGTAGGAACATGTAATTCCCCTGTAATTATAGAGCTATTATAGATGCCCTACAAAAGAGGGTGCGAACACAGCCTTATGAATCTGGAATCATTGCCATCTTTTAGCATTCACTGACTGATATTCATGAATGAAACATCTGACTTCTAAGTGAAAGACTCCAGATGCATTATGTACAATAGCTATTCTTTCAATCAAAAGTCTTCCTTATTCTTATGACATGTGTAGAAGAGATGGGAATACCCTTTTATAATAAGGTAAAGGGGATGGGATAGGGGGCTTCTGTCCAGGAAACCTGGAAAAGGATTAACATTTGAAATGTAAATAAAAAAATTATCCAGTAAAAATACAAAATCAAAACAAAAACACAAACAAAAACAAAATAAAAAAACAACATAAATAGGACAAGTGTAAGCCTCAGAATGTCAATGGAAAGTACTTAAAAGTGAGTGCTGCTGGACACCTTTATTGAAAGTTATTCAGTACAGCAAACACACTGCCACAGCCATCAGATGTGATCATGAGGGTCTGTTTCCATGGAGGGTGGGCTGATGTTTTCTAAGGCTTTATAACTGGTCTGTCACCGTGAGGTTCTTTGCTGCAAAATATAATTGATCCTTCCTAGGAGGATATGCTTATGTCTAGGTTCTGAGAGTTTTTAAGGCTCACATCTTGGATTTGTACATAAGGTTGTGAAGTTTGTGACGAGGTGCTTATTGATAATGAATCCTTGATAGATTCATAGAATGAAACTATGATTATTTCAGTCTCTCTGTAAGTTGTGTACCTGAGGGGAAATGAATGTACATAGTAGTATGGAGGTGTCCACAACATATGAAGGTTTTGGGGGAAAAATTTCAGCCTTGAGATTAAGGGCAAAGGTCCTGAGATTGTGGACAAGAAGCAGCAGAAGTAGACTGGTTTCTCTATTGTGTATTTGAAAGTGAATCTGACACAGATGGCAACAAGGCAGAGCTGAACTTATAAAGAAACTGTTGGAACAAGAAAGGGTAGATGTGACTAGCATCCTCCATTAGAGCCTCTGGTTTGGCCAGTAACCTGGCTCAAAGAGCAGATGTGAGAGTATGAATAAAAGCAATAAAAATGCACTTCAAGTCCCAGTTTCAGTAGGAAGAGTGAGAAAATTTGTAAATCAACCTGCATTAGGGTCCTCAACATTGGTCCCTTACATAAACTTAGGGTCATCAGAAAATACTCATCAGTTGAACTGCTGGAATTAGGGCAGGCTTTTAAACAAGGAATAAAGGAGAATGGTGGAAACAAGCTGTGGAACTGGGGAAAGAAAGGAATCAAACTGAATCAGTCTGAGTACTGAGGAAGGAGGAAAACTGAGTTATGTAATGTTCCCCCTTTTACTAAAGGCAAAGAACACATAATCTTAGACAGTATGAGGGAAACCAGCCTTTAATGGATTGGCATATCAAACCCACGGGGAACACATTGTTAACTCCGGAGCATGTCCCCATAAATATCAAGGGCTGGGAATCCAAAAGAGAGTGATGTGCTATAGGAATAGACACTCATAAGAAGATATAAGAAGAGACACTGTTTGGAGCTCAATTCACCAGGACAAATGAAGTCGTATTCACAGGAAACGTAAAGCAAATGTTTGATCCAGCAGAGAGACCCCTGCTAGTACAGAACTTTAACAAAATTGCTCCACAGTTGTTAGGGCAGAACCTTTAAGTAATAGACAAGGCTTTTGCTGATCTAAATGATTTAGATGATCAAGAATGTGGAAAACAGGAAAAGCTGTCTGATTGGGTTACAGAAAGATGAAGGTAGCTTGATTTGTGTCAAGGTTGAGTCCCCTCACCCCATACACACATAATTTCCAAAAAAAAAATCAACATTGGTGAAATGGCAGATTTTCTCCTAAGCATCTCTGGAATGGTTCTGTAATAGAATGATTCAGGTAAAGATGATGAAGTCCAAGGCAAACATTTTCAAAGACTAAGAAATGTTTGTTTTTTTCTAGGAAAAATTCATGATAGGCATGGAGATGCTTTGCTCAGCTATAAACTCTGAAATAGTGAAGTTTGTTGAATGAGGGAAGGTAAAGCTATATGAGACAGCTACTGTGCTAACCAAGCACCCCACACTCATACGAAGCTTGCAGGTACAGCAAGCAAGAGCACAGTCAGGTATCACGTTGTTCTGAGTAGGTGTAATCACATTAATTAAGACTTATTGTGTTGGTGATGGATGAAAATTGTAGAAGGCTCTGTGAAAGAGCTCATATAAAAGTATAAACGCTCAGAGAAATTACTTATGATCACAGGGATCTAATTTAGTTAGGAGCTTCTGTCCATGTTTTATACCCACCTTGATCTGTGAAGGAATTGATACTGATACAAGTGGATAGAACATTTCCATGGAGTGTTAGACCATGCTTATGTTCGACTGTACTATCTTCTTAGTGGTGAACTTCTGGGATCTTCTGTCCCTGGCTCAGAATAGATGAAATAGACAGTTTGAGTGCTTCAACAAGGTCACCTTTGTAATCCCTCTGTTTCTTAGGGGATGCTGGTTCAGGACTTGGCTTTGTCCTGCCCATCCTCAGGAAAACATTTTGTTACATGGATGACACAAGGCTAATCTTTGCGTGTTTTGCAGAATTGGCAAAGATTTGAGATCCACCCAGGTACATGGGTAATTCTGTCTACCTTACAATCCTACTGGGACTGGGTTCTTTTAAAGGAAGAAGTACAAAAGGTACCTGTATGAAAATGGTTCTCCCAGAAGCAATGTTGTAATTAAATGAAAACCCAGTGCAATGGATAAGCTAACCACCTGAGAGTTGTTGGCCATGGAAACCCTTGAGGGCTCACAAAGCATACATTCTATTGCTACTGATGCTGGTTATATGCCAGAAGTAAACAGGAAAACACTGAAGATAATTCTTTGACTATAGGACATAGGAAATGAAGCTGGGACTGAACTAGAAACTCCCACCCTGCTGGTAGGCAATCACAGTTGTGGAGGTTGCTGGTAGAGATCAGTCAGCAACATTCCTGTTTACCTATGTACCCTGCTGATTAAATCAGTGACAAGCCAGACAGGATGTAGTTCTCATTCTGTAGCAGCTAGGTTAACATGCGTAAGTCCATAAATCTTCTGATGGGAATAAAGACCAACTCCATAAACGGAAGTTTATATCTGATAATGTAAGTCTGTACAAAAATCTTCAGATTTGCTGGTCCTTGGCCAAAATGGACAACAGCTTCGATTATTTTATTATTTGGATTAGATGTTCCTGTCATATTGTCTTCTAAACAAGTGTGTTTTTAATGCCATAGATTCCTGAAGCTGTCAGCATCAACTCAACCACCACTGAACCTCTTGAGATTAAGGGACTGTTGCTATGATGCAGTGGGCTGATTCTTAGTCATAAGTGGATAACTGTGACCTCCCTTCCTAGGCTCAGGGACCATTGCGGAAGAGGTGGCGGAAAGAATGTAAGAGCTGCAGGATGGGGGTAGAGTGCTGTGTAGCTGTTTCCTGCATGTTTGATCAATTATAGCCTACAGGGAAGATCCTTAGCCAAAAGGTAACCAAGAAAAGTAGCTTGAGAAAGTCCTTGAGCTGACCAGATTCACTAGGGCAACCCCTTCAAGAGTAAACAATATTGGTTGCTGAGAGTGTTTTCAATGAGGCAAGCCTTCAAAGAAGACTTTCAGACAATAGAAACTGTATAGACTCTCAGATCAGACCAGCTGCCTTGCAGAAACAGAAAGTAGCTGAGCTGACTAGAAGTGGTATATATTAACTGACTCACTTTAATGTCTATGCTCCAACCAACTGAGCTGCATCAAAGAATACTCCCCACTTGCAATGTCTGTAGGCTGTGCAATTTGTTGCCACTTCCCAGCCTTTTTGAGATCTCACCTATGCTTTGGTGTGCTCTGTGATAATTCTGTATTTGAATAATTTCTACTTCTGTAAGTAACATTATCCCCATAGTTCTGTAAGTAACCCCAATAAAACTCATTGTTCACCACGGTGAAATTTGTTCCTATCTGTTCTTTTTTCTGTCCTGTGCTCTGTGTCTGGGGTGAATAGTTATTTGTGTTATTTCTCAAAAGATGAGTCTCACACAAATACCCTTCCAGTTCCACCATCTCTATGGAAAGGCACATCACAAAATATAGCACATTTTAAAGAACTAAGCCTGGTGTCCTACATCTGTAATGTCAGTATTTAGGAAGAGGAGGGAGGAAGCTGGAATACCTCCTCATTCCCTGCACAAGTTATAAAATGCCATTTGCACTCCTTACCAGCCCCCACCCCCACAGAGATAATTCTCTGCCAGTTGCAGCAAACTCTGAACCAACATATCATCAAGCCTAGTCACAATAGTTTCCAGCAACACAATCAGGAGTGCTTACATGGGTTCTGGTTTTGAACATCTTTGGACATAATCCCAGCTCATACCTTACAAGTCACCACCATCCCAAGACCCATAAGCCCCCTCCCCTGGCTTGCTAATCTAGAAGCATGACTTCCCTCTTTTTCCCCTGTGAGATCTCTGAATCCACTGGATAGCTGCTTCCTAATAAATATTCCCTTAGGCAATAGAACATATTTGTTAACCATTTTCATATGTATATATACTTTACAATAGCATTATCTAAGTGTAGTGGTCATATGCAGCATGGGTTTTGTGTATGTGTAGGTGAAAGTCCATCTTTTGAGAATCAGTCTGAACAGAGGTCATCTAGATTAGAGGCAGGGGCCCTTATCTGTGAATTCATCAACAGAAACCTTCATATTCTCTCTCTCTCTCTCTCTCTCTCTCTCTCTCTCTCTCTCTCTCTCTCTCTCCTTGTTTCTGTGTATTCATTTGCTTTTCTTTGTGTGTTTGTGTCTGTGTATATATCATTTTGTGGTTGGGCGGGCATACTGTGTGATTGGAAGGTACATTCAAGGGTGTAAATAGTCCATGACAGATGCTTAAAATCATAGGATAATTTTATGAAAATTGTTTTTCCTTCCATGTTTACATGGTTTCAAAAGATCAAATTTCTCCCATCAGGGTGAGTGGCAACTATCTTTATCAATTGAGATTCCCTGCCAACCTCAGAAATGAGATACTTATTACACACTTTGAAATCAGCAATGTAGCACAACAATGTAAGCTGTAATAGGAAAAGGGTATATCCTCAACACATAATACACGTTCTACTGTTAGGCCCATTCTAGTACATACTACCATAATACACAAATTGGTTTTGGATAATAAAATCATTAAAACATATGAACCATCATATTCTAGTTGCTCTGAATGACATTCTATGACACACAAATATAAACAAGCATCAAGGGTTCACACTATTGCTGAACTTACTATAGTCACTTGCAGTTATCCTCTGGTGATCTCAAGATTCAGGTGTATCTAGAAGGTGTATCTAGACTCCATCTCAGAGCAGATGGCCACACCAGTTAACTGACCTTCTTTGTAAACAGGGACCTACCCCATATCTTCTTTTTTTTTTTAATTCTTTCCACTTTATTTACAATTTCTATTAAAACAATCTATTATACTTTATTTTTTAATTCATTACCCATTTTATTTCAAATTAACTTTTGACTGTTGCATGCTCATAAACCTTTTAATATAGCCAATATTTTCTTTTCTTTTTTTCTTTATTAACTTGAGTATTTCTTATTTACATTTCGATTGTTATTCCCTTTCCCGGTTTCCCAGCCAACATCCCCCTAGCCCTTCCCCCTCCCCTTCTATATGGGGGTTCCCCTCCGCATCCTCCCCCATTACCGCCCTCCCTTCAACAATCACGTTCACTGGGGGTTCAGTCTTGGTAGGACCAAGGGCTTCCCCTTCCACTGGTGCTCTTACTAGGATATTCATTGCTACCTATGAGGTCAGAGTCCAGGGTCAGTCCATGTATAGTCTCTGGGTAGTGGCTTAGTCCCTGGAAGCTCTGGTTGGTTGGCATTGTTGTTCATATGGGGTCTCGAGCCCCTTCAAGCTCTTCCAGTCCTTTCTCTGATTCCTTCAAAGCCTACCCCATATCTTATACCTGTCACCACATGTAATATATGCAACTCAAGATAACCTACTCATTCACGTTTATATCACCAGCATAGCTCCCACTGGGCAGTAGTACACTGAAAGTTACATTTGGGAGAGTCATATCTTACACGCACATTTTCAGCTCTAGCAGATTTTATGCTTCCATTTCCTGCTCCTGATCACAGTCATTAATTATATCAATGATGATGTGATATGAAGACAGATCAAAAACTTCAGGTGAAAGGTTGTCAGAATGGAGAAGAATAAGATCCAACTCTGTCCTACCTAGAAGAAAGAGAGCTGTGTGAAAAGACTTCTATTGTTTTCAAATGTGTTTTGATGCTTCAGTCCTGCATTGAGGGGGATACAGGACAGTCAGGAGATGTGGAGGGAGAGTGGAACTGGGAGAGGCAGAGGAGGGGAAATGAGGGGGAGGAAAGAAAGGAGGCAGTGTCTGGTACTGGTGGGGACTGGGTAGAGGTACCGAGGGTCAGGAAATCAAATAAAAATATGTAGCATTGGGAATGAGGAAATGGGGGTGGCGACTGGAGGGTCCCACATGCCAGGGAAGCAAAAGGCTCCCAGAACCCAAAGAAGCTGACTTTAGCCAAAATCCTCAGGGAAGGGGAGACAGAACTTGTAGAGACTACCTCTAGAGATTGTCTCCCATATGGAGGGATGGGGCCACCCACTCATCTCAAAGTTTTTAACCCTGAAATGTTCCTGTCCAAGGGAATGACAGGGACAAAAAATAGAGCACAGATTAAAGGAAGGGCCATCATGAGACCACCACACCACACATCATGAGACCGTTCCACACAGGAATGACCACAGCGTTATGGAAGATACACGTGAGGGTGAGCCTGAAACTCTACACCTAGAAGAATGTGCCTTTCTTAGAGTAGCACATAGTTGATTGTACTCTTGTTCCCTCTGACAGGCTTTAGAGCATGTTCATATGAAGAGATCAGAGAAGTACTGCTCTTCTTGGACTTGAACAATTCCTGAGTGGACAGATGTGCTGACCAACATACCTGCCATGGTCATGTCAGGAAAGCCCTAACAGGCCCTAGAGCAGCACCACTGAGCACAGTGCACCACATCTTGGCAATGGCTCCTGGCAGACAGCCTTGCTTTCTTCCTTTCCTGAGTGTCTCACTCCAGTCCTAGAACAGTGTTCTTTCTAAAATCCCTTGTCCTTTGGCCTTGAAAGTCATTCTTCACATATGAGATACTTGCCAAGGGTGAATTTGTAATCCTAGATAAAGTTCCAGATTGAGATCAAACTAGTATGAATATGCAACTCAAAAATAGCTTATTTTACACATTGTGCTTTGATTATGGTTGAACATCGTGCAACTCATCCCAGATCCTCCCAACCTTCCCACTTACCCAAATCCATACTCTTAATCTCTATAGCTTCAGAAAGTAAGCAGCCATCTTAAAAGAAATAAGATGATTATAAAAATGTAAGATTAAAACATCACAGTAGAACAAAAGGACAAAAATGAGCTAAAGAAAAAGCCTAAGAAACACAGATAACAGAGACACACATATTTGTATGCAAAAACAATTACCCACCCAAACACAGAATCAAAAAATGTCTGTGAGGAAAGTCCCATAAGTTAATAGGAAACTAAAAGCAAAACAAAAAACCAAAACAAAAACCTGAACCAAAGAATTGTGAAACAAGCAAACCAGCCAGTCAGCCAGCCAGCAAGCAACAAGCAAGCAGGCAGGCAGGCAGGCAAGCAGTAATCCCTAAGTTCCACTGAATTTATTTTGCATTGTTTGCCTAGTTTTGGGCATTGGGTCTACCCTTAATTCTGTTTTGTAAACCCACTGATGCTCATTTGGAGAGAATTAATCTTTTCCTTATGTAAATTGTTAACAATGGGAGATAGTTTCTAGGTCACATTTAGAGGTTTGTGTCCACTTTTCTTCACAGCACTGGAAACTCATGTGGTCCTGATATGTGCATACATGTGATGTCTGTGTTCATGTGTGTGTGTCAACTTGTTATGTTGAACAAGCTTTGTTTTTTTAGTTTGTTATGTATTCATTTTATATTAACCTTACATCCTAATCACTGTCCCCCATTGAAGCACCCCTCACACAGGCCCCCTATCCTTCTATTGTAACAGGTTAGAGCCCATCGCCCACTCTCATCTCCCTATCCTGGCACATCAAGGCTCTTCAGGTCTCGGCACATCCTCCTCCACAGAGGCCAAACAAGGGCTTCATTTTAGGGGAACTGGATCCACAAAGAGGCAGCAGCTTTGAGGACAGCCCCCACTCAAGGTTTTGGAGGTCCCACATGATGACTGTGCTGCACATCTGCTACATATAGATTTGGTAGAAACCAGGGGAAAGCTCTTGGCATTCTGTTTTTACATCCAGGTAACTTACACATTCTGATAAACAGAGCAGGCTCTGTTAGTTCCAAAATACAAAATGAAAGAACTCAATTAGTCATGCTATTAATCATTTAAATAATGTGGTATTTTAGAGAATAACATTTAATTATTGCTAGCTTATAGTTTAGAGGTTTAGTCCATTATCATCATGGTAGGGTGTTATGTAGTACACAGACTGACATGATTCTGGAGAAGGAGCTCACAGTTCTAATTTGGATCAGCAGGTAGCAGGATGAGTGAATGAAACTGGGTCTGGGTTGAGTATCTAAAAGCACAAAGTGCAACCCGATGACACACTTCCTCCAACAAGGCCATATCTACTCCAACAAATATCTCCAGTATTGTCGCTCCCTATGAGTCTATGGGAGCCATTTTCATTCATATTCCATAGCCCAGTGCTGAAATTATAGGTGACACATAAAGCTACTATACTTGTCTTCTATGTCATTGCTGAGAATTGAACTCAGGACCTTACGCTTGTGTAGTGAGTACTTTACTGACTAAGCTCTCTCCTCAACCCCATGGAGCATCTTATGTAAGTGGAGTAAACCCCAGGGAGGAAGCACTGAACTCTGATCTAATGGCACACAATGGTACTGTCTGCTGAGACCATCACTCTGGGGCAGAGTCTCAAGATACAGCTTTCAGGAACAAAACATTCAGACCTGGGCATGCCTAACTCACCAGAGAGAGGCCTGGTAAGCACTCACACTGCTTCTCCCCTCCCTGCAGTGGCTTGAATGTCAGATGTCCCTCAGGCTCATGTGGTCCCCAGTTGGTAGCACTCTCAGAAGTGGTGCCAGTTGGAGGAAATGAGTCTCTGGAGGTGAACCTTGAGATATTACAGCTGCATGAAGAGGGACCTGGGGGGTGGGTGCTGTGATCAGGATGTGAAGGGAATGAATAAACAAATTAATACAAAGGCTATGACAGTCTCCACCTTCTGTCTGCTTTCTGCTTCCTGATGAGACACAGTGTGACCTCACATCACTGCCATTGTTCTGGCCTCTCACCACAGAATGTATGTTAAAATAAGCCCTTCCTCCCTTAAGTTGCTTTTTATTAGCATTTCATTTCACTAAAATGAAAGGTAAGTAAGTCACTCCCAGTCCTGGAACGTCAGCTTCATTAGGCAGGATCTGGGAATGACATACACAGGGTATTTAGTTATTTGGGGTGTGAGAGACAGAAGGTGAGGAAGATTGGTGGGAGGAGTAGATCTGGAGGCCATAGGGAGGACAGAGCCAGAAGACAAAGAGCTGAGAAGAGTTTGGGGTACAACAGGGTCTGCTTTCTGGGACTGATCAGATTCCACCCTCTGCTCTTAGATTCTCTGTAGAATGTCAAACCTCAGCTGCCTTCATGGAGGACAGACTCCTGTACTGTGCTCACTCCATGGTCCAGAGGTCCTCTCTCAGGCAGTTCAGCCCTCACACCAGGTCCAGGACGGCAGGAGGATCCTCTAAGACAGTGATTCTCTACTTTCAGGGCCACATATCAGGTATCCTGCATATCAGATATTTACATTACTATTCATATCATTAGCAAAATTAAAGTTATGAATTCGCAACAAAATAATTTATGGGTGGGTTCACCACAGCATGAGGAAGCACATTTTAAAATTTTCAGCATCATTAAGAAGGTAAGAGAATCACTGGGTTAAGGGAAGCAGAGCTTTAGGTCCATGCTAAACCCAGTACAGACAGTCGTCTGAAGGTAGCAGTTGTCTGAGGGTGGCTCTTCCTCCTGTACTTCATGCAGTGGGTAGGATATGAAGTGGGCCCAGGACTCCACTAAGTACAGGAGCCAGTTGTAATGGAGACCTTCTGGGTCCGCTGGAGAAAAGTGTCTAATAGGTCAGGCCTGGGGCAGGATGTGGGACCTATAGAGCAGTACCCACTCTAAGACAAGCAGCATGAGTGACTTTGCGGAGGAAGGAGAGGCAGAGAGCAAGAGTAGCCCGGCCCACAGACAGCTAGGGCTTTTCTATGACTGGTGGACCCACAAAGGTCCCAGGAAGAACTGGACTGGGCCAGTCTGCATCAGTGACACAGCATGTCTTAGTGTCAGCAGGAAACAGATACAAAAGAGTGATATGACATTCCTTGTCCCACATTACAGGTTGAATACTAGGTCACAAAGGAAGTCCCTTGGGCACACTGTGAAAATGACCCCTCTTCATGATCCTGTTCATCCCGCTGGCTGTGGAAATAGATGGAACCCAATCCCTGACTTATCATTCTCATCAGAAGTTTGCCTCCTGGAACCAGCAATGGGTCTGTCATCAGACAACACTCTCAGGACCCGTTAAACATCAGACTGGTAAAAGACTCTAGGGACTAGTTTTCTGTTTTGTATTTCTCAAGAAGGGTCAAGGGCACCACAAAAAACCACAGAATAAAAAACCTGAGGTCATAGGACCTCACAGAAGTTGCACTCCTTTTCAACCAGGGAACCTGTATGTGTCTGACCTAGGCTCTTTGCACTAATTGGAAATTGATATGTCATATTTGGTTGATATCCCTGAGGGGTGGCGCTGCAGTTTTCTGAAAGAATCAGGAGTGGGCTGTGGGATTGTGCACAAGGATTTGAAAGACGATGAAACTATAGTTAGGGTATAATATATGACAGAACAATAAGAATGTAATAGTAGGTAGGAAAGGGACTATTCAAGGATTTACACATGACTCTGCAGGGACATTATTGTGTTCAACAATACTAACTTCTTTTAGATTGAATCAAGTTGAGTTCATATTAGTGTAAACCATAAACCAGTAATGCTAGTGGGTAAGGTGGAGAGGCAGGGAGTAAGGGAAGAGGATGGGAGAAAAATGTGGGGTTTAAAGGCAGGCAGATTTTCAAACACTGACTCTACAAGGCAAAGAACCAGGACTTGACAGCCAATCTGAATCTAGGTGTGACAAACAATCTCTATGAGCCTCCGGAGGAATCAGGTATGAAAACAGATGGATTTTAAAGTGTTGGATGCCAGTCAGAGAGATGATGCATTTTTATTTCAAGGCAATGTTGGCCCCATTGAGTTGTAGAACTCCTATGACTGTCTTAAATAAGGTTTTATTTCTGTGACCAGACACCATGATCAGAGCAACTCTTATGAAAGAAAACATTTAATTGTGGCTGGCTTACAGTTCAGTACTTTAGTCCATTGTCACCATGCAGCATTGGGCATACAGACAGTCATAGTGCTGGACTGCTAGCTGAGAGCTCTATATCTGGATCTGCAGGAAGCAAGAAAGAGACAAAAAGACACTACACCCAGCTTGAGGTTTGGGGATATCAAAGTCCACTCTCAGAATATACTTCCTCAATGAACACCATGGTTACTTCAACAAGTCACATCTGCTAAGGGTGCCATTGCTTATGGGCCTGGGGGTCATTTTTATTCAAGTCAACTGAGTCAAGCACTCACACAGAAACTTATATACATACAAAGAGGGGTTTATGGGGATGCACTCTGTGGAAATTATTCAGGATATTAAGATGGGGTAATATTCTTCAGTAAACACATTCTAAAATCCTGAGAAACCTGCTTCATATGCGTGCCAACTCTGTATGGTAAGAAGCAGAGGGCAAAGCTGTGGACCATCTCAGGACAGAAGTAAGTGAAGGAGACAGCTCTCACTGTTTATATTGGGTGAAAAACAAATTATTCTGTTGCGGTTGGATATAGTAAAGGCAATGGACCTTGTCTAAGTGCACTCTTCTCATGTGGGAACTACCAAAGATAAGTTATTTCCAAGACAACCTAACATAGCCATGAATTTGACATATATATATATATATATATATATATATATATATATATATATATAAATGTGAAGATACAGGATAAAATAGTTAAGCATTGTAACTTTGTTACATGGGTTTTATAAGGTAAGCTTTCTCTGTAGCCCTGGCTGTCTTAAAACTTGCTCTGTAGACACAGACTGACGTAGAACTCAGAGAATTGCCTCTAGCACCATCCCGAATGCTGTGATTAAAGGAATTCACCAACTCAGACCTTTGCTATGCTTAGTAAGTATTGAAAATTTTTCAACACATTCTACATTTAGGTCCTTATCACATGTGGCAAGAATAATACTACAGCTTCCCACATGTTGGGACCCTCCCTGAATCCTTAATGATGAAGCAGTATAAAGGCCCATCATCTGTTTACCCAGAGGCCTTGCACCCTGCAGCAATGCCTGGCCAAGGACTTTACCCAGAAACTTTATATTCTTCTTCACTGCCAGCCCAGAAGCTCTTGCACCCCAGGTTGCAGCAAGGAAAGAATATTCTATTCTTTTCTCCCAGGCACCATTGTGCATAAGTAAGTATAAAGGATTTCTGCTAAACTGCATGCAGAAACACACTGCAGACTGATATGGTGGTAAAGCCCACAGCAAGCCTCGTTTTTCAGAGTGGTGGAAGTCAACTGCAACTAGGGATTTATAAAAACGTGCAATGAGTTAGAGTGAAGGATGTGTCCCAAATGGGCGAGTGTCACATTCAAGGTACAGCAGCGGAGGCCACGGAATTGAAGACTTGAGGTTGTGATAACCTGAAAGGACAAGGTATGAGGTCTATATCCTTTTGGGAAGGTGCTCAGGAGTTACAGGTTTGTCAGTTGCACAGCTGTTTAGGTTCGTGGAAAGAAAGGATTTGCTTTTGTGTTGTTGAAAATGAGGTATTGGCAATCTAGCAGAGAAAACAGTCAAAACTGCTACAGTGTTGCTGCGGCTCAGATGAACAGTTAAATGCATGCTTTCCTCCCAGTCAGCACTTTCCTCCAGAAAATACCTAGTTTATCTAGAAGAGATTACACAAATTGCCCAGGGATATGGAGTCTTTATTCTCAGAAGATTTGAAAGGTGCAGACACTCTGGTCATGGATCGTCACTATAAACAGACTGATTTTGGAATCCTCTGATGCTGTTGGCACAAAAGCACTTGGGGATTAAGACTGCTGTAAGAGGATTTCTCCAACAGCTGTGGAGTCAGAATGCTAGACTAACATTCAGAGCTGTCCAGAGAGCATTATATGGACATGAACAAGGGAACTATCTTGCCCTCCCTTGTTCTTTATAACAGCTAAAGGAAACCTAACTTCAATGAGACTACCACATGCACAGTGTTTAGCGTAATGACATAGATCTGCATAGCAGGCCCTGGGAAATCCAACTCATGAGTTTCTGTCTTCCATGCAGCTACATGGCTAGCCTGGCCAAAGATGCATCATCTTTTTAAGGTTGCCAGAATACGGCAAATACATAGGCGAATGTCAGCAGCAAACCACTGAACTGAGAACAGGACCCCCACTGAAGGAATCAGAGAAAGGACTGAAAGAGCTTGAAGGGGCTTGAGACACCATATGAACAATAATGCCAACCAACCAGAGCTTCCAGGGACTAAGCCATTACCCAAAGACTATATGTGGACTGACCCTGGACTCCAACTGCATAGGTAGCAATGAATAGCCTAGTAAGAGCACCAGTGGAAGGGGAAGCCCTTGGTCTTGCCAAGTCTGAACCCCTAGTGAATGGGATTGTTGGGGGGAGGGCAGTAATGGAAGGAGGATGGGGAGGGTAACACCCATATAGAAGGGGAGAAGGAGGGGTTAGGGGGATGTTGGCCCGGAAACTGGGAAAGGTAATAACAATTGAAATCTAAATAAGAAATACCCAATTTAATAAAGATCGAGAAAAAATAAATAAATAAAAAAGGTTGGATGTAGGCTCAGTCATTTTTGTATATGTTCTGTAAGAACCAGCTTTGAAATGTGTTGATCCTTTTTGTTGTACACTTTGTTCCTCATTTATTGCTTTTTGCTCTTATATTTATAATTCCAAACAATAAGATTTGATTTTTTTCTTTTTTTCAATTGTTTGAGTTTCATCATTAAATTAATACAATTGTTTTTCTTATTTTTTAGTGTTAGCATTTACAAATCTATTTTCCTCTTAGGACTACTTTCAGTGTGTTCCACTGGTAAATTGATGCTTGAATTTTATTGTTTCACATTTTTGTATAATTTCTTTGATTTGTTCATTGACCTATAACTATTAGCTTTCCCCCCCAGGCATTTGAACATTTCTTAGGGAATTACTTGTTGTCAGTTTTAAGATTTATTACATCGTGCTTATATTGTAATCCCTGAGTGGTGTGTAGTTGTTATCGCTCCCTGCCTCCATTCTGTGAGGTTCAACTTGAGGTACAGCTGCAGAAGCTGCCAAGCCACTGCACCTCCTTTCCTGCCTCAGTCTGGGACCCCTGTGAGGTAACTCAGCAGGAACTGCCAGGACAACGGTACTTACTCTGCAGACTCTGCCTGCCATCACAGTGAGGTAACACCACATAGGCTGCCAGGGGGCAGAACGTCCTTTCCACACTCCTGAAGAGCTCCATGACTGTGCTCTAGAACCTAAGCTGAAGAAACCTGTGGCCTGAAAGGACTTCCCATCCTGAACAATGGACCATGTGTAGGAACAAACCAGGTGAAGCAAGCAATTAAACCAAAAAACAAAACCTGGGTAACCACTAAGCAAGAAAAGGTACCAGATCCTAAAGAGAAAAGCCACCAATCTCTGATCTCCATAAGATCAGGACATGAAATTCCAGCAATCCTCACCTTGGAAATGTCTACCCTTAGAAATCTCTGCACACTAAGAAATCCAATCTAAGCCTTGACTCTTGTTCAGTTTGTTTTTACTTCTTCTGGAGCAGAGTCCTCTTAGAGGTTTTTTTTCCCTCCAAATCTCCTATGTGAATTTTGCAATACTTGTACACATCTGGTTGGAAACACACACACACACACACACACACACACACACACACACACACACAGAGAGAGAGAGAGAGAGAGAGAGAGAGAGAGAGAGAGAGAGAGAAGGATGAGAAGGATGGGAAGGAGAGAACACAGGGTGGGGAGAGAGAGAGAAAGGGGGGAGAGAGAGAGAGAGAGAGAGAGAGAGAGAGAGAGAGAGAGAGAGAGAGATATTATATTTCTTGCTCTTTCCCCTTCTGTAAATATCTAGATGTCCCTCCAAGTCCATTTTCTCTTGTCTCCACCCCTATTTAATACATTGTTTTTCTCGTGGAACTAAAACTCCAGTGGGGGGAACCACAACATTCTCAGCGAACCCCTCATAGCATGATCCGCCACTTGTCAGGTCACTGGTCTCCCTGAAATGATCAATAAGAGATAGAGCCCCTTGGTACTAAGAAGTGAGAAAGCCACTGTGGGTTGGGCCAGCTCTGAGTGGTCACTACTGCTCTGCTGTGTAGGCTCTCTTGTGTCCTATGCAGAGAGAATTTGGGGGGTGGACTGTAGGACTTGGCAATTGATAGTTGGATTGAGCTCGTGGTCAGTGGTTGGATCGGATTTAGACTTTGGTGATTGTTTGGGTTTTGACACTGATCATTAGCTACACTTCCATAGAGTAAGTTCTTTTATGCTGTTTTCTTTCCAGGAGCTCAGAGATTTGCTTTTATGTTTATGTGACTTTATTTATTTGGGGACTTTGTTTACAGCTTTGCCTTCTTCTGTTTTGTTTGTTTAAATTTTTTTCATTTTGCTTTCTGGATTAACATCCATCCACTTTCCTTCCTTCCTTTCTTCTTCCTTTCTACTTCCTTCCTTCCTTTCGTTCTCTTTCCTTCTTTAGTTTGGTTTGGTTTTCTTCTTATTTGGATATTGGATTTCTTTGGGTGGCCTTGGCCAACCTGAACTTTCTCTGTAGACCTGAAACTCAGAGATTTGCCTGTCTTGCCTCCTGAGTGCTGTGATGAAATGTGGGAAGAAAGCTGAGTAGCACCCTGCCTGGCCAATATCCATATTTCTTTTCCTGACTTTTCTTTTGACTTTGTCACTTTCTGTTTCTATATAACTCATCCTGCCTCTTTTTTTTTCTTTTTTTTTTCCTTCGGAGCTGGGGACAGAACCCAGGGCCTTGCGCTTGCTAGGCAAGCGCTCTACCACTGAGCTAAATCCCCAACCCTCATCCTGCCTCTTATCCTCTCAGTTAAATCATAGTTCCCCTTTCTTCAGTCCAGCCCTAAACCACCAAGTTCCTTCATATAAGGAAAATTTTGTGGTATTTGTCTCTTGGAATAGGTTATTACATGTAACTATGACCTTAAAGTACATCAATTTAAAAAAAAAAGACTAAGTTTCATTCTTATTCATAGGTGCCTTGCAATTTTTGCCCCTATCCTGTCTATATACTGTTTATCTACTGGGACAGGTTGCATCCCATGCATTTCTAGGTAAAGGTAACTTGTTGCTCAAATGTGGCCTTTAACTCAGTGCTTTCCCTTCTTAATAGATATCTTAGGTAAGCTTGTCAATGTGTTGTCCTTTAAAATGGAGATCCTGGTTCTCCTGACAAAATTGTTGTCTTCCATTGCTCTTGCTTTCTTTCTACTGTGAGCCTTCTTTCTTCTTCCCATCCATTGTGTTCATCTTTGTTTTGCACTAGTTTCCCTGTGCCCTTGAGGCACAGGCAGGCTTTTCTTTGAAGGTATATCTAACTTGTAATCTTTGGATCTCTAGCAGTAAGCTTTCCTGGAAGTAATTCTAATTTGTTTCCCTACCATCTTTACATGCTGTAGCTTGTGATGACTCTGACAAAGGAGGCGAAAAGGGGCTGATTTCAAGGGAGCTCGAGGCCAGTTGCCATGAAGGGAACACTCTGACACAGGGTTACTACATCCCGGGCTCCCTAGATGAAGGGTCCTTTGTATAAGTCAAACTGATTCTCCATCTTATGACCCAGACCCTAGTAGCCATCAAGATATTGACACAGGGCACAAATATAGACTTTCTAGTAATCTCTGAGACTGACCTCATGTAATCTTTATACCACAGGCATATAATATAGTTTCTCCAGGTCATTGAGACCAGACACAAAACATACCTTGTGACAGAATGTGCAGCACAGGGATCCTACCAGAAACACATCAATAAATATGGGTGTCTGGATGAGGAAGAGGTATGTAGCATATTTAGGGAGACGTATTTATCCATAAACTATATCCATAGTCAGAATATTGCCCACTGAAACATCAAGGCTGTGAACATCCTATTGGACTGGGAGGGGCATGTGAAACTTACTGACTTTGGCTTAAGCAAAAGACTGGCCTCCGGGGAAAAGTTCAAGGGCTTTTGTGGTACAGTAAAAATATTGTGCTCCTGAAGTGTTCAGTCACACACCATATGATGTCCTTCCAACTGTCATATGGAGCCTAGGAGTCCTATTATATTATTTAGTTATCAGATTCCTCCCATTTAGAGAAAGATCACTTTCCAAGATAAAGTATGACATCCTCTCCTGGAGCCGTTGGATCCCATCTCCCCTCTCCCTAGAGCTTCAAGACCTATTGAAGAGACTAATGACAATAGACCCCACAATGAAACCAACCATCAAAGAAATATTGACCCATCCATGACTGTGCCATGATCAAGACACATTGAGCTGCTCAGAAAAAGTCCCTAGAAAATCAGAGCAGCCCAACATTGCCTTTGACATGTTTTTGATAAGATGTAACATTCTAGAGCTTGGAGATGCTTTGAGGAAATGGAAGTATAGTCATGCCATGACAACCTACCTGATTATCAAAAAAAGTCTACGTGGCAGCCCTAATTTTATCACAATGGAGGGATGGTGGTACCCTGGACACTTTAGAAGCTCCCAACCTACCTCGTCCTGTAAGGAGGTTAACCAGTGCCCTGAGCCTTCCTACCTTCCCTTTGCACACTCTCTCTGAGGGGCCTGGAGATGAGAGGAAAGAGTTATGAGGGGGCACACTGTACCTCTTCCCTTTCTTCCCTTAAGAGAAGCTTCCTGGAAAACAACTCCACACTACAGGGGCTTATGCCTCACTTCAGATAGGGGACATTCAGAGAAGGAGGGCAGCATCCATTCCACAACTTCATCTTCAAGAAAAGTAAAGGCAACAACATCAACAATGATATCACCAGGAACCACGTGCTCACCATTCACATCCTCAGAAATCTCAACCTTTGAAAACACACAAGATGTGGCCAATAAGAGCTCTGAGTCTACAGACACAAGTAACAGCACATCCTCTTGGTGGTCCACAACCTGAAGCTCCTTCCCCAGTAAGAAGATCCAGGAAGAAAATCCAGGCACATTACAGGACAGCACCTCGGCCTCCAGGGAAACAAACCATCAGGAGTAACTACAAAGGCAGTGCCAACATGTGCCCAGAGTCCCTCTGAGAAAGTTGGACTGGAAATGTCTGAAGAAGAGGATTTCCAAAGCCTTAAGAAGCTTGTGCTATGGATTTCCAGTGACAAATAACAAAATCATGGAAGCCAATGAAGAGTGCTTTAGAGAAACAAGCTAAAACAAGTAGATGGGGTGTGATGGAAAAACATACAATCTCTAGTTGCTTCTTCCCTTAAAATATTCTCAGCCCGAACATTGAGGAGTTTGATGACACTGTAGCTATCATGTCAGAGAGAAAATCCCATCCTGTCTTCCCTCCTATGAGAAGTCCTCCAAAACTTGAGCTACATGTAGACAGCAGAAGATACTGGCCCAATGTTGGGCAAGGATGCTGGAGGTTGGTAAAGAGATCCAAGGAGCACTTTGGAGGAATCAGCCTGAGGGCCCATGTCAGCACAGAGCCAGCTCAGCCAAGCATAAGTCCTGCAGATTTCTACTAAGATGTTTTGTGTCTGTTTCAAGTGCTGTCAGAGACCCTGTGGTTCATGGAGGATGAGAGAAGAGGGTGGAGAGGAGCCTGCTGAGGATGTACACAGGAGCAGGAGACAGCCAGGTAGGAATGTTAGGTGCCTATGTGTTCCTGGGAATCTCGGTCCATATCACAAGCTTAAAATAGAGGCACAATGTTGTTTTTCCCTGAAGTATGATGGAAAAATCTGGAAAGAAAGTCTGAACAGTGTCCCTTCTGCCCATTTCACATAGGGAGCTCCACACTGAGCAGCAGCTCCACTATACCCATGGTCCAGTGCATCGCTCTTCACAGCGCACAGAATCCTTGGAAAAAACATCCATTCAGTGCTGGTGATTACCAAAGGAAAAATACTTTGAGAACATCCATGCACTGTGAGGATGTCACTTCAGCTGCATATCTCCAGATGTACTTGTGAGCTGAGGAGAGAGTGGTCCTGGAGGAACTCAGAGGATCATGTTCCATGTGTCCAAGAGATATGTGTTACCAGGTTAGAGGCAGCAACAGAACTGAGTAGTAGCGAAAGTGCATCTGGAATCCAGAAGGGAAGTCAGAGGGGCAGAAATCCTCAGCCACACAGCTCTGCTGCAGTCCTCCATAGTATCCTGGATAGTGCTCCAACCCTGAGGGATATCCAGAAGCCCTTAAAAAGCTACCAGCTCTAGTCTCTGATTGTTAAGATTACATTAAAACTTGGGCCATTTCATGGGTATTCTTTCTATCTTGTTGGACAAACACACATGAACACAGACACTCACACTAGTACACACACACACACACACACACACACACACCTATGCACAGTGGATAATAATGAATATTCCTTGAAGTTGATAGAATCCTTAGCAAAAAAGTAATCTCACATTTTCAGAAATTTCTCCTTCTGGAAACATTCCTCCAATTTCATTTGTTTAGTCTCCACTCCCCTTTGCCATATCAACTTCCTATTCTGCTGCTTTCTAGGAGTCATGGGAAGCCTGGATGGGCTTTGTTTCCCACTTTGGACCAGGGTATGCAGCCCTTGTAAGGTGGGGCTTACCTATGGACTGTCATATGACGAGGTACAAGGTGAGGTCTGAAGTGCTTGCCTCTAGAGTCCAGAGAAGTTGCTGGTAAGAAGTATTGCATGGGCAGGGAAATGTTGATGATAAAACAGATGAGATCCCTTGATATGACAGTGTGGGGTTTCCTGTGGATGGCCCATTGTTATTTGCCACATTCCCACCAATAGAAAGACCCAGAGACCCTCAAATGTGTTAGAGAGGAACTGGATTCCTCTGTCCCCTCACCCCACTGTCTATTGAAAACTGGTGTATATTGTTCAGTTTTACCATAGAGCTGGCTCCTGGAATGTTTATGTCCTTGCTCCCTGTGTAATCTCCGCTGCTGCTGCTGCTGCTGCTGCTGCTGCTGCTGCTGCTGCTGCTGCTGCTGCTTCACTGTTTTCTCCATTGCAGACTGGAAAGGGCCAGGGACTTCTAAAGCCAATCAGTCAGCATTCAAAAGCCTTGTGCTCAGGAAACTACAGAAAATGCCAGTAACATCACTCAACACAGAACAAGGCTTGGAGCAAGACTCCTGGGCAGGGACATGGGAAAGGGCCACCCTTTTGAACACAGAAAACCTGAGGCACACAAGTGGTGAATCTTGATTCAGGCCATGGGGAAGGGGTGGACATTTACAGCTTCACAACTGGCCTTTTGTAATGCTTTTCGAAACTCCTGGTTTTCAGATCTCCTTCATCCAAGAGGCTCCTGTTGATTGATACAGATGTAGGGCAAAGCCAGACCCACAAGTGGGTGGGATGAGAAGAGCAAGAAAGATGTGTTCTGATTCCAGGAGCACCCAGCACCCTATCCTGACAGTGTCCTGAGAGAGCACTATCTGAGGCAGCTTGAAGAGCTTCCTCACTGGGAACAGTTCCTTTCTGTTCTGGCAAGAGTCAAGTGACCAGGGGAAGGTCTTCTCAAGTCCCCTCCTTCCATCACCTCCACTGCTGTGTACATGACCCAAAGACAGATAGCTGCGGGCTCTTTATGTTGGTACCACCCACAGCAGTGACATCACCACATGCCTACAGAACTGATCAGTTTTCCAAGGACCCCAAATTTGAAAGTTGTGTGGTTGTTGTATTAGGCATTGTATGTCTGGGTGAAGATTACCTTTCCACAATGTGGACAGATTGCTGGAGTGCATGCTCTCACCGCAACAGAAGTGTTACCAAGAAGACCCGCACAGCAACCTGGAATAACCCTCTTTTTCTGCAAAGGAAGGTATTTTCTCTTCAAAATAAATGTTATTGACTGCTTCAGCTGCCCAATGCCACCACTATTTCTTGATACATCATCTCATCATACCAGTAGGCTTGGTGAATAGAACATGTGCAATTCACAAGAATCCACCACATAAATTGCCTGCAGTGCATCTCTGACCTTTTCTTGTTATCCACTGGCTTATTTCCCTTATTTTTACGCCAACATCCTCCAATCATTTTAGCATCTCTTTTTAGGTTGCTCTATCCAATATTTTCCTCCTTTTTCTGATTCCTTTACTCAGCATATTACCCTATCAATTTACCTCTCTTGACATAAATGTCAGGATCTTTTGGCCCTTTCCTTCTCTGAAGCATGCTGCTAATGTGAATTGCAGGCTTGCCAGTAGTAACTCACACCTATTTCTGGGTCCTGGGTGCTGTGGAGACAGGTTTATTTCTCTTGCATTTTTAGGCCTAATTTGTAAAATTCCTCTTCCTAGACAAGCTTCTTAAGCAACCATTTCATGGGTTCATATCATTATACATGTGTTGACACCTTCACAAACATTTTCTATTACTAGAATTTTTCTGTACTTTTTTAACATGCCTATTTTCTTCGCTTCATTAAAGAGTTTATGGCTTGCAGATGATCTCAGGAGCTGTCTTTGGTGCGGAGGAACTTTCTTCAAGTGTCTGTCTCACACCCAGTCTATGTGTCTCCTCTAGAACAATAGGTGGGGCCCAGTTGTACACATTCTCCAGAGTGTTCTCAACAAGCATGGCACTTTCATTCAAAGGTCCCACTATGTATTCCAGTTATGGGTTGCAGCCTGGGGTTGGTTGGATAGAATGTTCATTCATTCATGAGACAACAGTGTTATAAGGGTCTTGGATAGATGTAGTATGTTCATCTAGGGAGTATGCCTAGTCCATAAACCCCCTAACACCTCCCTCTCCCCATGCTTCTATAAGGGTGTTTCCTCCCCCCACCCTTTCCTGCCTCCCGGCCCTGACATTCCCTACACCAGGAAAGCAAACCTTGGCAGGACCAAGGGCTTCTCCTATTGGTGACCAACAAGGCCATCCTCTGCTATATATGCAGCTGGAGCCATGGGTCTGTCCATGTGTACTCTGCATGGTGGCTTAGTCCTTGGGAGCGCTGGTTGGTTTGGTTTATTATTCTTATGGGGTTGAAAGTCCCTTCAGCTCCTTCAGTCTTTCCATCCTCTATTGGGGACCTCATTCTCAGTTCAATGGTTGGCTATGAGCATTCACCTCTCTATTTGTCAGGCTCTGGCTGCGCCTCTCAGGAAACAGCTACATCAGGCTCCTGTCAGCTTGTCCTTTATGGCATCAGCAATATTGCCTGGGTTTGGTGGCTGTATATTGCTGGATCCCCAGGTGGGGTAGTCTCTGGATGGCCTTTATTTCAGTCTCTGCTCCACACTCTTAATGCTAAATGTGGGGAGCTGTCTTGCAGCCACCTTGAGACCTGCCAGCAGAGCCTGACAGTAGATGAAGAGCTTCCTCTTACCTTGCATGGTGTTAATATCCAAGTCTGGGTGAGTTGAGGGAAAGCAAACATCAATAGCTGCTTGGTTACTGGTGGGCTCTCCTGTGGGGTCAGGAACCAACTTCTTGGTCTCCTTTGTGAGGAAGGAAACCTTTACAATGTAGTAGAGGTAACCTGTCTCATTTTAATATGTCCATCAAAGTCAAAGTCACTACATCAATGTCATCTCATAAGGAAAAACACAAACACAACACTCAAAAATGCAAATATAACTTTCCCTTCCTATCAAACAGAAACAAGAAACAAATATAAAGTGGCAATCATGTGAAAGACCTCTCTATAATACCTAAAACACAAGGTCAACCTTTTCTCTCTATCAGGCAGAAATGAGAAACAACCTAAAGTGGCACAGACAAACAAGAAAAGACTCAGGTTGGTGGGCTTATATCAGATTTCCTGAGTCCATGCCCAGTCTCCTTGGCCAAAGCTCCCAGACACATGTTCCCTAACTGAAACAGGCCTAAAGAAACCAATTCAAGGCCGCTGTCCCCAGAAAGATGTGGCACTGTCTAGAATCAGTGAACATAGAAGGTCACAAAACAAAAACCAGGCAAGAGAGAAAAAAGATACAGCACCGAGTAACAAGAACCAACCAGATGTGGCAATCACAAACAAGACAGATGTTGCACCACTAAAAATCTGTGAACACAATGACTTCATGAAATTCTTAGGAAAATGAATGGAACTAGAAAATATCCTGAGTGAGGAAACTGAGTCACAAAAAATGCAGGGTATGCACTCACTGATAAGTGGATATTAGCCCAAAAGTTCAAAAAAACCAATACAATTTACAAACCACATGAAGCTCAAGAAGGAAGACCAAAGTGTGGATGCTTCAGTCCTCCTTAGAAGGGTAACAAAATATTCATGGGAGGAAGTACAGAGACAAATTGTGGAGCAGAGACTGAAGGAAAGGCCATCTAGCCACTGCTACACATAGGGATCCATCCCAAATGCAGGCACTAAAACCAATTACTACTGGGGATGTCAAGAGGTGCATGTTGACAAGAGTTATCTCCTGAGAGGATTTGCCAGAGCCTGACAATTACAGATGTGGATTCTCACAGCCAACCATTGGACTGATAATGGGGTACCCAATGGAGGAGTTAAAGGAAGGACTGAGGTAACTGACAGGGTTTGCAACCCCATATAGGGAACCAAAATATCAACCAATCAGATACCCTAGAGCTCTCAGGATTAAACCATCACCTAAAGAGTACATATGGGGTGACCCATGCCTCCAGCTGCGTATGTAGTAGAGGATGGGCCTTGTCAGGCATCAATGGGAGGAGAGGCACTTGGTCCTGTGAAGGCTGAATGCCCCAGTGTAGGGGAATGCCAGAGTGGGGAGATGGGAAGGTGTGGGGAGGTAGGAGAACACCCTCATGGAGTCAGGGAATGGGGGATGGGATGGGGGTTTTTGGGCAGAAAACCTGGAAAAGGGATAACATTTGAAATGTAAATAAAGAATATATCCAATAAAAAAAATTCTGAGAACAGAGACACCCAGCAACGAAAGTGCAAATGAGTAAACTATACACCTCACAGTAACAAGACCCAACCAGAAGGTGGTGATAACACACAAGATAACCCACACTGATCACAGATGTTACTCAGACCTGGAAGAACTAGGGGGCAAAATAAGTAACCAGGTAAATCATACAAGCAAATCATCTTAGCATGGTTCACACTTGGAAGTTACCATGGCAATACAAGTTGCCACTGTGCAAACCAAAGATAAAGACATGGACAAATTTTGGTCAAAATCAAAACCTGTATCCTCAGAAAAGAACTCATGACCAGATACAATGACCATGAATTCTCCCCAAGGCTTAAAGAACAACTGTGACCTGTGATCCTCAGGCTGCTCTTTGAAGTAGGAAGGGAAGGGTGGCATGCACACAAGAAGCTATTATTATGCCAAATTGAAAGATAAAGACATAATAAGAAACAAAATTATAGTCGAATTTTTCTGATGAATATGGTTGGGAAAGCCCAAAATTCAATACATGACTAAGGAAATGAATCAGTGGGCAAAGTTCCATCTAGCTAAGCATGAAGCTCCAAATTCAGCTCTCCAATGCAAGTATAAAAAGACAAACTTTTGAGGTCAAAATTAAACCATGATTTCTACTTCATCATCAAATATTCATCCATTACATGTTTTTTTGTGTTCTCAAAATTCTTTAATCTTTAGCATTCTGTACTGCACTGAAACAATAGTTCTGGTGATAGATTTGTCTATGATTCTCTTAGTTGAGCCCATCATTGACATTTCTTCATTATGGCACAACACTTGGCATGCCACAACTTTCATGAGTGTTGGCACTTTTGTAGCATGAAAACTCAAATACGATTACTTAGAGCTCTCAGCTTCTGATAGAGGTGATGGGGAATTTAGAAATCTTTCCATTAAACGTGAAGTTCTCTATCAATTCTAGTGTAAGCTGCCTAGTTACTAAAATTGCATTTCCACTCCAAGGCTCAGGATACCAGTGGAAAGTCCTTCATTCTTCCTGCTACTGGACACCATGAGACCCAAAATTGAGTCTAAGGCACTTTCATGATACTGTGGCCAGAGGTACTCATGAGGCTCTGTTTTTCTGGAAGATAGGCTGGAAGTTTCTATTTCTGGATTTTACCTCAAGGTTTCTGGCAGAAAAATATAATTCATATATTCTAGGACAATGTGCTTTTGTGTAGGTTCTAAGAGTCCTCAGGGCTCATGTGTTGGATTTGTTCATATTTGAATTTTGTGACCATATACTTTTTAATAATAAACCCTTGGAACCCATGATGGTCTCATTCTCTGCACAAGCTGAATTCCCGAAGTGATACATGAGTCCATGCTGTGGGGTAGGTTTTTTATGGGAAGTCCTCTTCAAGAAGACAGAGTGGGAATGATGGTGGCACAGGTTACCCTCCTTAGAGACATAGGAACTTAGGGAGTCTGTTCTGGACTTGTTGTTCGATCCTGAACCATAATGTGGTGTAGGATTCACTGGTACTGGGTGAATTTCTTTCTCCTGGTCAAATATGTTGCCATTAAAGGCCCTTAAATTTGTTGCTTTAGGTGGCTGCAACAGTGGTGGCTGGGTCGAGCCCTGAAGGGTGGCAGCATCTGAGGTGGAGGCGGAGGAATGTGGCAGTGGGGGCGGTGGAGGGGGAAGATGGCAGAGCCTGTCTTGCTGAGAGTGTTGGTGCTGCGGTGGGAACAGGTGGCCCAGTATGCTACGCCTACCATGACCTGGGGCCCTGGGTGAGTGCTCCGCCACCCTGGCCTCCAGATTGGGTTGAGGACTTGGTCTTTTGGGTTCTATTTTTGGAAAAGGTGGTGTATTAAACCAGCCAAACAGTGTCTTTGGACTTATATTTTATATACTACCGTTATTACTTGGCATGACAGCCAGCACAGTTGTAGCTCTGGTCCTCACGACCCCCTCCATCGTGTCCGTGGTGGGGTCTTTGTACCTGACTTACATTCTGTACTTTGTGCTGGAGGAATTTTGCATCATCTGCGTCACCACATATGTGCTGAACTTCCTCTTCCTCATCACCAATTACAAACCACTAGTTTACTTGAATGAGGCCTGGAAGCGACAGCTGCAGCCTAAAGAAGACTGACTGACAGCGGATCTCCACCCAACCGTCTCCATCACTTCTTTCATCAAGTTTATTTGCAAGCTTTTTTTTTTTAAAAAAATTCACAACAGACACTTTCCCTGAGAATCCTAAATTGATTTTTAAAATATTGTAAATTAGAAGGGGCCCTAGCTATTTCCTGTGTCAGTCTCCATTTTAAATCTGGATACAAAAAAGGATACGCCGAGCCAAAGACAAGCTTTACTTTTACCTTGAAGATGTTTCTGAGATGGTAAAATTGTAGACCTAGCCCCCGGGTCCTCAACCATAAAGTGAACAGCCATTGCATGTTCATGATCATTGCATGATCATGTTCATGATCAGGATGTGATCATGAACATGAAAATATTTTAGAATACTCTATTAATATTGCCATGTTTACAATATGTAATATGTTTTTAGCTGATGGATTTAAACCTGTAGATTCAATTAGAGTTCATTTGTGTGATATTTGTAAATAAAGGTAGAAATATTGCATCCACCCCTGCAGAACTTACTGTACAGTTTACTTGAAGTATAGCAAGGGACTGTCAGATCACGGTGGGCAGAGTAGACACAGACAGACCATCTTGGGAAACGTGCTGACAGCCCTGTCAGTGCAGTGTTGACAGCAGAAACAGTAGGGTGGCTGGTTCCCTTCCATCTCCACTCTGATAGGAAGAAACTAAGCCTGAACATCCAAGACAAGCTTGACTAGTCAGAACTGGATGGATTTGAACTCTATGGGATGTCACATGACTAGACCTTTTAATTCCAAGGCTCTCAGGACACTGCCCGTAGAAAGTGGATGTAGTTTTTGAGAAACACTAAAACCACTATGGCCTTTCTGGGCAAAGTCTCTTAACTGTAGCTGACCTCTCAGTACAGGTGTGTTCCCTTGGTTCCAGTCCAGGTGAACTCAGCAGTATTAGACTGAGGCAGGCACAAGCCAAGTGCTCCACGGTCGGTCCAGAGTGTTTCCCCTTGTCATTTCTTCTTGCACTGAGGAATGTCAGTGTTTCAGACTCACATACTGAATTTGTAAACCTTAGGGCTGTCTGGAGGAACCATTTGCTGACTCAGAAGAAACACAACATGTAGAAATATCTGGAAGAGAAATGTGGAAACTTTGTCCCACTCCGTTAGCCACGGAGCAGTGAGAAGAAACTCAGGGTGATCTGAATAAACTCTTATGGCTAACGACTGTGTTACCTTGGTTAGCATCTTAAAGGAGATGTTAAAAGTGCCTTCTGTCATAAATCTCGAAAAAAAAGTTCCTTTAAGGCACGTTTGATAGGCTGTTTCTAGTATTTCATCAAAAAGCTTTCTAATGAAGGGCTGGGAATTTTTTTCCTTTGGGATTCCTTGTGAGAACATTGGTAATGTGTCCTCTGCATGGCTCAGCCATGGGTATGCCACGACCTCAGTGACTGTGGGTCTCTTTGTGTCATCCAAAGTCAATAATTCATTTAAGAATATTTTTAACACTGAGAAGAGGTGATCTAGGATACGAGATTTAAATTCTGCTGTTTGATCTTGGAATTCTTTGTCATTCTGAATGGGACATGCTTCATCACTAAAATGTAAAGGACCATCCCAAGGCTCCACATGGCAATAGGAATCCTTTCATGATTTGTGCTACTAAATCCCAGCACACAACACGCACTCCAGGGCTCGCTCTGGTACTCCTCGCACAGGTGCTCCTCAGCGTCTGTTTCCCTGTATGAGGCAATGCGGAGGCTCCTATGGTTGTTTGCTCACCCAGAGACCCTTGATACTTGCTAGGAGGACGTGCTTATGTCTAGGTTCTCAGTGCTATCAGTGATGACATCTGGGATTTTTCCTGTTTTACGTCTGTGAAGATTTTCTTGTTGACAATAAATCCTTGGAGTCCATGATGCTCTAAGTCTTTCCTCAAGTTGTGTTCCTGAAGGGAGGCTCATGTATATGATGGGATAGGTTATGTAAGGGAAGCTCCTCTTTATGAACACAAAATGAGAAAGGTAGGAGTATTGATTCAGCTCCTTACAGGCAGAGGAAAATAGGGAAATTGTGTCTATTTTATTATATAACCTATGTAGAGTCATATCCTCTATTGTGGTCAAATTTGAACTATCAGGTTGACCTCATGCTCAGGATTAAATACGCTGCCTCTACATGGTCAAACTTAAATTGCATTGAAGCATCTTTTATATCCTGGGCTTGGTATTCCACTAAAAATATTTCTAATCCCATTATGACAGTCACCACTCAGGACTGCTTGTGAGGAAATGACTGATAGTTTTTCTTTTCAAATTTGATTGTTTCTTGTTTGTTTTTGTTTTTCACCAGGGCACACACACATTTCTTATGCTTTATATGATTATGGGCCTCTTTGTAGATTCTTGTAATAATAACTGATCAATAACTGTTAAATTGTCTCGAGACATGATTTGGAGAGCATCTCTTTGCCTAGAGGAGGTGCTGCTGTCTTCTAAAGATTCTAGGCCTGTGCTTTTACTGTGGACTTCATCATTAGAAGAGTACCTCAATGCATAGAGGAGCCTGCTCTTTGTGGTGTCAGCATAGTTTGAGGTTGGTGAATATGTGCTTGTTGATTATTTCCCAGAATTGATGATCCTCCAAGTCTCTCTGCATGTCCTGTTTTGAGACTAAGCATGAGTCCAATGTATGGGCCAGTTTTGTCTGGGAATATCCTCTTCAGCATAGGCAGGTTTTGTGCCAACTGTATTCCAGGCAGCACTGTTCCACATCTCCTGACAGCTCAACTTGAGTGGCCAAAGATATTAGGGGAAAGGTAGGGGGCATTGGTCCCCCTCTTTCAAAGCTGGGGAGTTTGGCATGCTTTACAAGGGTCTTTGTGCACTTCCACTATTGTGTATCTGAGGACAGCTATAGTGTATTCGTATACATAAAATAAATAAGTCTTTTTAAAGAAATTCCTGTCACCATAAGTTTTTTAAAAATATTACCTTAAGGTCAATAAAAAGAAGTTTTGTTCCATAAAAGCCAAAAGCTATACTTTATGCACATAGTAGAAGCGAATAATATAGAGGTCTTCCAGGGTTTACTGTTTTAGCAGCAGAGAGACTGTGGGATTTGAAATGTCATAGAGAACACCTTGGACTTGGTACTGCTTAGAAGTGTTGGAATCACTAAAGAGAGGGCAATGGCAATGGTACCACCACAGCTATAGAAGAAACCTCAGATTAAAGGTATCACCAAAATATGGCAAGGCATGGCACCATTTGGCAGGGTTGTATTATGTAAAGGGGATAGGGAAGGTCATTGCTGAAAGTGTAACTTCAGTTGCAGGGGAGCCCTGGCAACTCAGCGATCCTCAGACTTTGGCCATTTAGACCAGCAGCATGTGTGTGATAATTGGAACTCAGCCTATGCCATCCTCTGTGTGTAGGGAGTGGAGGGCAAAACCAGGGTAGAAGAACTGCACAATCGACAAGGAATATTTGAGTTCCGACACTGGACACTGAACTCTTTATAATACTGTATTTTTTCCTTGGCTTCCCTTTAGAACTATGCAAGAAGATGGAAGTGTAACTTGGTTTTGATTTTTCTGAAGTCCATAGTTCAGAAAATGAATATATTAAGGAAACACTGAAATTTAGTGCTGAAGTTTTGAAAGAATGAAGGACCTTTAAAACTTGGATTGTGTTATATTATGATAATAACATTAAACTTTGGAAGCAATGTAAGAAGGAAAATTTAAGAATTGATAATGACATAATTGCAATTGAGTTGAGTAGGTGTCAATTGTGCTGGCAACATTATTTTTCATCAAAATGCAAAAACTGATAGTTATGTGGAAAGGGAACCCAAAAATCAGAAAATTCTTCAGATTGGACTGTATTCAAGTGTGTGGGGAAATATGATAATAATTGATGTGGGTTCTGTTAAATTCTTTCTACAGTCAGACAGTCCTGAGAAAGAGGGCAGAATATAAGTCCAGAGAGAAGGGCAGTAGGTAGTATAGTTCCATGGATTCAGGTTTCATTTCTGACTCTAAGATTTCCATTCTCCTTCATTTTCAGACTTTTCTTCCCTCAATGATTCACTGTGGGCTAAATGTAGAAGCCAAATACACCCTGTCTTCCTCATGGTGCTTTTGATTATGCTCTTTATCACAGTAATAGAAAACCAAGCAAGACATGGTCCTCTTCTCTGTGAATGTTGAGAGGTGTGTACCAAGATTTCAAAGGACAAGATATCATTCTTTACACCTTACGATATTTAAGGCTTGGTTGTTGTTGTTCCTCATTATATATTACAGGATAGATGGTCCTGAGTGCCCAGGTCCTTCTGCCTGCCAAATTTGTATATCACCGTAGAAGAACTAGTCACAGGTGTGTGAACTACCATGTCTGCTGAGAATATGAGTTTATGGGTCTAAATTTATGTCTTTAAAATAAAATTGCAAGAACTTTAAACACAGGATTGGTTCCCATCTTAAGTAACCATTATTTACAATATCTTTCACTCTGTAAGGCAATGTGAAATCTGTAGAGTACGCTAGTAAATAAAAATTTGAATTTTCTTAAACAAAGAAGACATGACTCTTATAGCCTGGTAGGAAGTGCTGCTGGTAAGTTCCAGAAGTTATTTAAATTATTTACAAAAAAACCATTTGAAAGTAATTCTTAGTCTTTTTGTTACAGTGTCTTTATTGTTGAAAGATAGTCAATCATTTGCCTCTAATATAAACTCATCTCTCAGCTCATGATTTTTTTGCACATGTAAAAGCAATGTCCAACAAGCCTCATGAGTTTGGTAATTCCCCAGGGACCTCACATGGTAGGAGGAGATGGCTTTTCCCATACTGTGTCTGAGGCATTGCCATCAAAAAAATTACAGTATATATATATATATATATATATATATATATATATATATATATATATATATATATACACACACACACACACACACACACACACACACACACATACATGAACACGATACAAATTCTGAATAGGTGGGTTACTTACATTGGACATCTTCAGCAGCTAGTTGGGATATCATCATTCAATCTTGGGAAGAATTATTTTCATGGGAGCCATAATTCAAGTTGAAGGCCCTTCCTGCACTTGGAAATGTTAACACTATGTCTTAGTAATCTCTCTTACAGAAAAAAAAAAACTTATTTCTGTTTAGGGTTCCATTTAGGGTAGTTTATTTCTAATGCCCTCCTTTGCACCTTCTTAAAGTCATTATCCTTTCTGAATCTTTGCTTCAGACTGAGACCTCATTGAGGTAACACAATGAGGTAAATATATCATTTCCTGAACTTTGGATAAGGGAAATCCAAAGTTTGTTGTGTCTTTAATCACATTTCCTGCCTTTTTTTGAACTGTCTTCATGTTAGTTTTCTTGTTGAAATAGAATCTCAAACCAATAGGATTTTTTAGTTAGCTGACAGGGTTAAAGGTTCTATTACATGCTTTCATAATTTTTTTCTTAATGCCTCCAATAGATTGAGTAATGAATGTGGCAGCTCAAAGACCTCCAAAGTTGAAAAACGCTTACATTTGTTGTAGTTTGACTAAGATTATCCACTGTAGGTCCATAAGTTTAAATGCTTAGTCATCAGAGAGTGGCATACTTGAGAGGATTAGAAGGATAAGAACTTCTGGCCCTGTTGGAGTAAGTGGATCACCAGGAGAGGGATGTAAAGTATCAGAATCCCACAGCAGATCTAGTATCTCTCTGTTTCTATCTGTTCTGTCTCTGTTTCTCTCCCCCACCCTCCCTCTTTCCTTCCTTCCCTCCCTTTCTCCATATACATCAAGATGTAGTTCTCAAATCATTACTCAGCACTGTCTGTCTCAACACCACTAGGCTTCATACCATGTTTATAATGTGCTATCTTTGCTAACTAAGCATCCACATTTAAATCCATTCTTCCACAAGGTTGCCTTGGTCGTGGTTGTTCTCTTTACAGCAATAGAATATTGATTAAGACATCACTTTGTGTGTGTGTGTGTGTTTGTGTGTGTGTGTGTGTGTGTTAAGTTTTAAACAGGATCAGTATTAAAATTTTTTCGTTTTTCTTTATTAACTTGAGTATTTCTTATTTACATTTCGAATGTTATTCCCTTTCCGGTTTCTGAGCCAACATCCCCTAACCGCTCCTCCTCCCTTCTATATGGGGTTCCCTCCTCCCCCATTACCGCCTCCCCTAACAATCACGCTCACTGGGGTTCAGTCTTAGCAGGACCAAGGGCTTCCCCTTCCACTGGTGCTCTTACTAGGCTATTCATTGCTACCTATGAGGTCAGAGTCCAGGGTCAGTCCATGTATAGTCTCTGGGTAGTGGCTTAGTCCCTGGAAGCTCTGGTTGATTGGCATTGTTGTTCATATGGGGTCTCCAGCCCTTTCAAGCTCTTCCAGTCCTTTCTCTGATGTGAAATTCCAATTGGTAGCATATACTTGGCTAGGAAAGGCTAGAGCAAAGAAAAAAGAGGTATCAATTTACTTCCCACTTTCCAACTTTTACTAAAAGTGTGCAAAAAGTGTGTGTGTGTGTGTGTGTGTGTGTGTGTGTGTGTGTGATTTAATTTCAAGTCATTAGTTTTCTTTCTCAGTAAATCAAGGTAAGGTTCTAAGCAATCGCAATCAGCAGCATTGAAATCACATGTTAAGGGGCTTGGGAGTAGTCTCAGTGGTTAACAGCACTGGCTACTTTCTTAGAGCTCAAGTATTGATCCTCCATATCCACGGATATGCATCCATATGTAACTCCAGATCCATGAGGATCTACTCCAATGGCCTCAACAGAAGTGTAAGGCATGTATTTGATAGAGAGA